>NC_060179.1:38468884-38543884 GCF_021184085.1 Oncorhynchus gorbuscha
CATTGTGTAGCCTCGTTCTAGTCCCTCTGTTAAGTGAGTGCCAGATCAGGGCTAAGATTGAGTTATGTGTCTCACTCTGAGGACCCTGAGCAGATGGTTGAAGTCCCTCTGGGGTGAACGGCGCCTAAACTGACTGTGTGTATGTGTGTACTTATGTTGCACTAGGAGTTTGACCATCTGGATCAAAGTACACTGAGATTCCCTTTGTGGATTCCTATTTCGGTGACATGGAATAGGCAGTGTGTGTGCACGCATGTGTGTGTGTGCACTTGCTGTTCATTCATTTACATCCAATCCATCAATAGGGAGTTAATGTGTCCCCGATACAGGAAGAGGACTAGTGTCTACTGTACTGGTCTAAATGTACCTCCAGTGTTCATCGCTCTCTCTCTTTCTCCATTTAGAACTGGGTAGACTGATTTCTTTCTCACCAGCCTCTCACACCATCCCTCTCTACATCTCGCTCTCTGTCTCTGTCTCTCTCTCCCCATCCATCTGTCTCTCTATCCAGCCTTCCCATTGCTCTCGCTCTCTCCAGCCTTTCACCCGTCATCTATTATTTACCTGGTATCTCCTGCTGCTCATTACCTAGGTAATATGGGAGGGTGTGGAGAGGAGCGAGCCGGACAGCTTTGAAACATGACAAGACCAAGCGGGAGCAGAGCAGCCCAGAGCAGTGGAGGAGAGCAGAGGGAAAATGTTACCCCTCCATGGCCTCCATAAATGTATGTGATCTCTGTTTGACAGTGTGTATGAGGTACACGTACAGTTACGAGACATCTTTTCAAGAAACCAAAGACCTGGGTTGGATAATCAATGACAGAGACAATCAAAAATCCAACCCGTTGCTCGTCCACATGGGTGTGTCACAGATATTACGTTTTGAGACAAATGTGAGGGAAATAATCCACCATTATATAAACCGTGATCTTGAGCGAGAGAGCGTAAAAGGAATAGTTGAAAGAAGGTCTGTCCAGTCCAAGAGTTGGGTGTTTTCCCCAGGTTTGACCCCTCTACCTTAGTGTTGGCCAGGGCATCTGTGGTCAGTACGGGTCACATTTTACTAGCCCATAAATCGGTCCCTCTGCTCCCCTAGAGAGGTCAGCTTTGCTAGACCAGGATCCCCTGGGTAGTGTTTAGGGAGTCACATTACCACTTCTCCATTTTTAACCAAGCTTACTACTGAGACCAACTCAACTGGTTGGTGCTAAAATTGAGACATCAAAATAGGACACCACAGAGAGCAACATTACTTTCCGAAAACACCCGAGTTCATGTTCTCTTTTCTGAAAGGGGTGCTTTGAGGCATTGTAGCAAGAACAGGCATACCCCAGTACCTCTAGTGGTGTGTGTGTGTGTGTGTGTGTGTGTGTGTGTGTGTGTGTGTGTGTGTGTGTGTGTGTGTGTGTGTGTGTGTGTGTGTGTGTGTGTGTGTGTGTGTGTGTGTGTGTGTGTGTGTGTGTGTGTGTGTGTGTGTGTAAACTCTGTCTGACTGATCCCGTTAGGAATGGGAGGGGAAGTCATGTCTTTGATCTTACCCCCTACCGATCTGCCCCATGAGAGGCTGCTCTCCTGCGAGGTGGGAGACAGGAGTTAGTCAGTGTGACGGCTGTGGTACATGTTAACTCTGATTAAAGAGAAATAGGCATCCAACAGTGTTCTAGACCTTTCCTTTTTATCTGCTCTCACCACAGTCTGTAGATTGGGGTTGATAGCATTTTGAGTTGTAACACTGACGGTGTTACACAGTAAAGCTGCAATGCTGTTTCAAACTTGGGTTGACGTGAACGCGGATGTTTTGTATCGTGTATGTGTTGGACCTTGGGGTTCTGTTCAATCAGATCCGCTTTAGCCGACATCCGCATAGCGGTTGTTTTGGCGGTCTCGGAGGTGGAACTGCATTTAGAGCAGTCAAATTCACAAGCGGCTCCTGGCATTATACCTAAAGTGGACATTGCCATTGGCTGCACAAAGTCACATTAAGAGAAATCGCATGTTCCTCCTGAGTGTAGCAGTGGTCTAAGGCAATGCTGAGGCACCACTACAGCCTCTGGTTCGATCACAGGCTGCGT
Source organism: Oncorhynchus gorbuscha (assembly GCF_021184085.1). NCBI lineage: Eukaryota > Metazoa > Chordata > Actinopteri > Salmoniformes > Salmonidae > Oncorhynchus > Oncorhynchus gorbuscha. The sequence goes on from NC_060179.1 coordinate 38,470,957, forward strand.
CACAGCCGGCCCGTGACCCCGATGGGGAGGCGCACAATTGGCTCAGCTACAGTGCCTTGCGAAAGTATTCGGCCCCCTTGAACTTTGCGACCTTTTGCCACATTTCAGGCTTCAAACATAAAGATATAAAACTGTATTTTTTTGTGAAGAATCAACAACAAGTGGGACACAATCATGAAGTGGAACGACATTTATTGGATATTTCAAACTTTTTTAACAAATCAAAAACTGAAAAATTGGGCGTGCAAAATTATTCAGCCCCTTTACTCTCAGTGCAGCAAACTCTCTCCAGAAGTTCAGTGAGGATCTCTGAATGATCCCATGTTGACCTAAATGACTAATGATGATAAATACAATCCACCTGTGTGTAATCAAGTCTCCGTATAAATGCACCTGCACTGTGATAGTCTCAGAGGTCCGTTAAAAGCGCAGAGAGCATCATGAAGAACAAGGAACACACCAGGCAGGTCCGAGATACTGTTGTGAAGAAGTTTAAAGCCGGATTTGGATACAAAAAGATTTCCCAAGCTTTAAACATCCCAAGGAGCACTGTGCAAGCGATAATATTGAAATGGAAGGAGTATCAGACCACTGCAAATCTACCAAGACCTGGCCGTCCCTCTAAACTTTCAGCTCATACAAGGAGAAGACTGATCAGAGATGCAGCCAAGAGGCCCATGATCACTCTGGATGAATTGCAGAGATCTACAGCTGAGGTGGGAGACTGTCCATAGGACAACAATCAGTCGTATATTGCACAAATCTGGCCTTTATGGAAGAGTGGCAAGAAGAAAGCCATTTCTTAAAGATATCCATAAAAATTGTTGTTTAAAGTTTGCCACAAGCCACCTGGGAGACACACCAAACATGTGGAAGAAGGTGCTCTGGTCAGATGAAACCAAAATTGAACTTTTTGGCAACAATGTAAAACGTTATGTTTGGCGTAAAAGCAACACAGCTCATCACCCTGAACACACCATCCCCACTGTCAAACATGGTGGTGGCAGCATCTTGGTTTGGGCCTGCTTTTCTTCAGCAGGGACAGGGAAGATGGTTAAAATTGATGGGAAGATGGATGGAGCCAAATACAGGACCATGGAAGAAAACCTGATGGAGTCTGCAAAAGACCTGAGACTGGGATGGAGATTTGTCTTCCAACAAGACAATGATCCAAAACATAAAGCAAAATCTACAATGGAATGGTACAAAAATAAACATATCCAGGTGTTAGAATGGCCAAGTCAAAGTCCAGACCTGAATCCAATCGAGAATCTGTGGAAAGAACTGAAACCTGCTGTTCACAAATGCTCTACATCCAACCTCACTGAGCTCGAGCTGTTTTGCAAGGAGGAATGGTAAAAAAATGTCAGTCTCTCGATGTGCAAAACTGATAGACATACCCCATGCGACTTACAGCTGTAATCGCAGCAAAAGGTGGCGCTACAAAGTATTAACTTAAGGGGGCTGAATAATTTTGCACGCCCAATGTTTCAGTTTTTGTTTTGTTAAAAAAGTTTGAAATATCCAATAAATGTCGTTCCACTTCATGATTGTGTCCCACTTGTTGATTCTTCACAAAAAAATACAGTTTTATATCTTTATGTTTGAAGCCTGAAATGTGGCAAAAGGTCGCAAAGTTCAAGGGGGCCGAATACTTTCGCAAGGCACTGTACGTCCAAGTTAGAGTTTGGCCGGGGGGAGTTCCTCGGCTCACCATGCTCGAACGCTTGCTAGCTGACTTCAGTCATCAGTTGGATGGTGTTTCTTCTGACACATTGGTGCGGCTAGCTTCAGGGTTAAGCAAGCAGCGTGGCAGGTCATGTTTTGCAAGACACATGACTCTCGAACAGTTGGGGAGCGATGAGACGAGATTGTAACTACCAATTGGATATCACAGTTGGGGGTAAAAATAAAAGAAATCCCACGCAGCCTTGTTTACAAGTTCGAACACTGGAATGTGAGATTAAATCTATACCTCGATTAGGCTGATAGAAACCCTTTTCTTTAGTTGAATGATTTTCAATTTGAGTCATTATTTCTATATCGCCTACACTTTCTCATTCTGAACTTCTAACACGAGTGGGACGGATGTGGATTGATGACGATGATCAAGAACAGTTGCTCATCGATTTGACAGTCACACCTCCGACACTGGCAAAACATCAGCGATGCGGGTGTCTGCTATCACCAGTTAATACCTGATCTGATTGAATCTAGGCCTTTGGTCTCTGCGTTAATGTTGTCAGGTTTGTCCCGAGCACCTGAAATCATACCCGAGTTCACCTCTGACCCTTGAACCTAGGACATGTTCCTCTTAAAACAATTAGGGCCGAGGGCCCACATTCCACACGGCAGTGTTGACAAGTTCATGGAGAGAGTAATGTCCTTTCTCCATTAGAAGGACCAAGAAAAATGAGCTCTGGAGGTAGTCAGTGTTGGTTCCTAGAACTAAGCGGTCCATCCATTGCGATGTAAACAAGTTTCCATTGCAGTTCCACCTGGCTCGTCTTCGAAGGGGAGAATAGTAAAAGAGAGCAGGAGAGGTAGACAGAGAGAAACTTCAGATGTTTGATCATTCCCGTCCATTAAATATGAATCCATCAGGAGGCATATGATTGTTGTTTTGATTCACATCTCATTCATGCACACAACCTCTTACTCTTCTACATCTCAGCCTCAATAGGAAGTCTTCTGGAAAAAGGCTCCATGATTGTGATATGTAGCAAGAAGCCCCTTGATTCTTCGTAGTTAGATGGTGAGGTGTGTGCCTGTGTGGGCAAAACAAGAGTATAGATTCCCCTCCCCCAAACACACAGTCATTCAATCATTGGGAGATTGGATGAGGTTGCAGTATGAAGATGCTCTCTGTCAGACAGATAGGTATTGAGGCATAATGTAGGCGCTTGATAACCCCTCTGGCAACCCTAGTTAACGTGGTCCAGACACACACACACACACCTCCGACCCCAAACACCTTAATGCTCAGTGCTGACTGCACACGGTGTCACTCAATGAATCCCTTTCCAAGCATCTCTTCTAATGCATGCAAACAGACATTCCAACGGTGTGTGTGTGTGTGTGTGTGTGTGTGTGTGTGTGTGTGTGTGTGTGTGTGTGTGTGTGTGTGTGTGTGTGTGTGTGTGTGCGTAAAAGTCATAAAAGGAAAATAAATAGAAAATCTAACATAAGCATGGATTCATCCTCCAACTTTATTGTTACGTACAACAGGGTTGGTTCTACAGTTACCTGAGCAGGATAAACACTCTTACTGGAAATAAATATGAATTTATTTATTATCTTGTTAGATATCACACAGTTCTCGTCATCTTCAATAAAGCATACGTTTGTATCATTCTGAGAAAGGTAAGGTTTTCAGGTTCACTAACAGCTACGACCACAAACACTTTCAGCCAAGTTTTGACAGTCACGATTTTGTGAAACAGACATATTAGCTATGTGATTACTTTCACACCATTGATTTGTTTGTGCTGAAAGACACTGTGCCAGACACAAGCAAGGAGAGCTATGCTCAGCTTAAGTTGCCGGTTTGACAATAATAAACAAATTCCTTTCTAGTTAGTTTCCTCCATTAGAACAAAGCAGCATATTCACTATATATTCTATGCAAATATATATTCTCAATATACTGTATCTATACATAGCTATACATATATATATAATCCAACTATAGAAGTCTATATTCAATATGTATATATAGAATTTGGTAGGGTTTTAAAACATTCAAGGTACATTCACTTACCATGTGATTTCTTTTCATACGAAAAAAGGTTACACAGTCTGACAAATGTTTAAACCACATCTACCATCCCTCTACAAGTCAATCTCCCAACCAAGAAACACAATATTGAACATCCCCCATCATAAGAAGCAAACAGAAGAGAAAACAGGCTTATCTGCTCAGTTGTCCAATGACCAATCATAGCATTAAGAAAATGTACATTAAAGTTTGCTTCAGTCTAGTATTCACACCCTTTTCCCACATTTTGTTGAGTTACAGCCTGAATTTAAAATGGATTAAATGGAGATGTTTTGTCAGCGGCTTACACACAATACCAAATAATGTCAAAGTGGAATTATGTTTTGAAATGAATTCAAAATGAAAAGTGGAAATGTCTCGAGTCAATAAGTATACAAAATAAGTTCAGGAGTACAAATGTGCTTATCAACAAGTCACATAATAAGTTGCATGGATTCTGTTTGCAGTAATAGTGTTTAACATTAATTTTGAAAGCATTAATGGAATATCCGTTTGGGCATTACACTTCGGATGGTGTGTATTCATTTCCATAAAGTGCATTAATTACACTTTGGACGGGTGTAGAGGAAGGGTACCGCTCAGGGATTTCACCATGAGAGCAATGGTGACTAAAGCATTTAAGGAGTTTATTGGCTGTGATATGGGAAAACTTGAGAATGGAACGACACCATTGTAGTTATTTATTACTTTATTTAACCTTTATTTAACTAGGCAAGTCAGTTACAGTGCCTTGCAAACGTATTGACCCCCCCTTGGCGTTTTTCCTATTTTGTTTCATTACAACCTGTAATGTAAATTGATTTTTATTTGGATTTCATGTAATGGACGTTGGTGATAGTCACCAATAGTCCACATTGGTGACGTGAAATGAAAAAAAATACTTGTTTCAGAAAAAAAAGTCAGTTGAAGTTGGAAGTTTACATACACTTAGGTTGGAGTCATTAAAACTCATTTATCAACCACTCCAAAAATGTCTTGTTAACAAACTATAGTTTTGGCAAGTCTGTTAGGACATCTACTTTGTGCATGACACAAGTAATTTTTCAAACAATTGTTTACAGATTATTTCACTGTTTCACAATTCCAGTGGGTTCACATACACTAAGTTGACTGTGTCTTTAAACAGCTTAGAAAATACCAGAAAATGACGTCATGGCTTTAGAAGCTTCCGATAGGCTAATTGACATCATTGAGTCAATTGGAGGTGTACCTGTGGATGTATTTCAAGGCCTACCTTCAAACTCAGTGCCTCTTTGCTTGACATCATGAGAAAATCAAAAGAAATCAGCCAAAATTGTAGACCTCCACAAGTCTGGTTCAACCTTGCGAGCAATTTTCAAACGCCTGGAGGTACAACGTTCATCTGTACAAACAATAGTACGCAAGTATAAACACCATGGGACCACGCAGCCGTCATACCGCTCAGGAAGGAGACGCATTCCGTCTCCTGGAGATGAATATACTTTGGTGCGAAAAGTGCAAATCAATCCTAGAACAAAAGCAAGGGTCCTTGTGAAGATGCTGGAGGAAACGGGTACAAAAGTATCTATATCCACAGTAAAAACAAGTTCTATATCGACATCACCTGAAAGACCGCTCAGCAAGGAAGAAGCCACTGCTCCAAAACCGCCATAAAAAAGACATACTACGGTTTGCAACTGCACATGGGGACAAAGATCGTACTTTTTGGAGAATTGTTATGTTTGGAGGAAAAAGGGGGAGGCTTGCAAGCCGAAGAACACCATCCCAACCGTGAAGCACAGGGGTGGCAGCATCATGTTGTGGGGGTGCTTTGATGCAGGAGGGTCTGGTGCCCTTCACAAAATAGATGGCATCATGAGGCATGAAAATTATGTGGATATATTGAAGCAACATCTCAAGACAGCAGTCAGGAAGTTAAAGTTTGGTTGCAAATGGGTCTTCCAAACGGACAATGACCCCAAGCATACTTCCAAAGTTGTGGAAAAATGGCTTAAGGACGACAAAGTCAAGGTATTGGAGTGGCCATCACAAAGCCCTGACCTCAATTCCATATACATTTTGAGGGCAGAACTGAAAAAGCGTGTGTGAGCAGGTTTGTAGGAGGCCTACACCAGCTGTCAGGAAGAATGGGCCAAAATTCACCCAACTTATTGTGGGAAGGTTGTGGAACATTTGAACCAAGTTCAATAATTAAAAGGCAATGCTACCAAATACGAATTGAGTGTATGTCAACTTTTGACCCACTAGGAAAGTGATGAAAGAAATAAAAGCTGAAATAAATCACTTTACTAATATTCTGACATTTCACATTCTTAAAATAAAGTGGCGATCCTAACTGACCTACAACAGGGAATTTTTACTAGGATGAAATGTCAGGAATTGTGAAAAACTGAGTTTAAATGTATTTGGCTAAGATGTATGTACACTTCTGACTTCAACTGAATGTATTCACCCCCTTTTGCTATGTAGCCCCTAAATAAGATCTGGTGCAACCAATTACACTCAGAAGTCACAATTAGTTAAATAAAGTCCACCTGTGTGCAATCTAAGTGTCATATGAGCTGTCACATGATCTCAGTATATATACACACACCTTTTCTGAAAGGCCCAGAGTCAATAACAGCACTAAGCAAGGGGAACCACCAAGCAAGCGGCACCATGAAGACGAGGAGCTCTCCAAACATATATTTAATCCATTTGGAATTCAGGCTGAAACAACAAAATGTGTAATAAGTCAAGGGATATGAATACTATCTGAAGGCACTATAAAAAGTTATATTTTTGAAGACATACCGACAGTTGTATTTTGTTGTACACAGACCTCAAGTGCACCAATTCCACAGGTTTATACTGAATAATAGTTGGCAGCATTAGTTCAACATTTATGTAAAGTCTTCAATGTAATAGTAACAAATTGAGCTAGTTTTGTCAGTAGTCAATCAATCACCCTTTCCATTACCACAGAGTACACAAACAAATATATATAATAATATATCATCCGTTTATGAGTCCTTTATTGATTATTAGCCAGAAATAAATAAGGTTCTCAATCTATTTTCAGAAGGTCTCAGATGTTTCAGTCAGGTGCTGGTGTACTGAGAAGGTTTTCCTCTAGGTCAAAATAGCTACCATGTACCGTACTCATATACCATTTACCGTACTCATTTCACTGAGGGCAGAGTGGCTGCGGATTTTCGCTCCTCCCGTGTACTTGATTAATTAAAGTCACCAATTAGGGCTTAATTGAATGAAAAAACTAAAACCTGCAGACACAAGGCCCAACATTGAATGAGTTTGACACAAGGTCTATAATTAATTTTCAACCAAAAAGTACTTTCAAATTACTCACGTCATTTAACAAACAGTTTCACTGTGTCTATGGCCAATAATGTATCTAAATTTAAAAAATAAAAATAAAATACACAATACAAAAAAAAACTATCCTTTCCATTTTATTAAACAAAATATTAAAACACACAACTCAAAACCTAAATACAAAATCAGAACTAACAAAAAACAGTGTAGTCCATAAAATACCATAATTACTAATCTATCAAGAGGATTCTCAAACAAACTAACCTGTGCTATAACTGACCTCTGTACGGCCCATTTACACACTACTGAGCTGAGCTGCACTGTACTACACTGGCCTGGTTAGGAGGTTAGGCATCCACCATTCCATAGTTGCTGGAACTGTGGGGCAAAGGACCATTTGAAAATTAAATGTCCCCACTGCATGTTTGGGGTCAGCTCGATAGTGTAGAAATGGAATAACTGCGTGTGTTTGAGAGCAGCCCACTGTGCAAGATGGGCTCAGACAGACACAGACAGTGAGTGCGGTGCGTTCTAGGTTGTCTTTATTGCAGTCAGGCTGCCCCGATTATTAGCTCTCACAATGCCTGGAGATGTTTAACATCGGAAACCATGTTAATATGGTATAGCAATCTTCTGATGCACTGTTTGGAACCGTCGCTTCATTAGAAGCTAAAAATAATCAGTAAAGTCAATCTTCTGAGATGTGCAACGTGACTGCAATGGAAACGACCTGAAACGTGTCCAGTGCCATGTTAATGTGGGCTGTGAGAGGGCAAGTCCATCTCCCTGTCCCCTGAGTAGGCGCTGAGGGCCTCCCAGAGTACCTGGGTCTCCTCACAGTGGTGGTGGACCGCCCAGTGCTCCATCACCTCCTCCTTACTGTCCAGGACCTGGCTGCACAGCACACAGTTAAACACTGAGCCCTGCCCGAGGACTCCTCTCCCTCCCCGGGCTGAGCGGCCGGTCGGCTCCCCCTCTCCATTCCCATCGTCCTCTGTCCCCCCCTGGTGGTGGGAGAGGATATGACGCTTCAGCTTGGAGAAGGAGAAGAACTCTTCGTCACAGCTCCCACAGCGGACTAGGTTCCTCTTCTCATTGAGCTGGCGCCAGTAGTGCGCGGCGTGTTTCACCAGCTCGTCCTCGGCCTCCCGGCCCCCTTGGAGTGCCCCTCCCAGCCCGCCAGCCCCGTCCCGCAGGCGCACCTGCACCTCCTCCCCGTGCACGTAGAGCAGGTGCAGCTTCATGTCGGCGAAGGTGGGGGTGATGGCCTGACAGCGACCACACTTGATCTGGAGCTCCACCGGGTCCTCGCGCTCCTCCTGGCCCTGCTCGTCCCCCTGGTCTGGAGACATCACCCTGGAGACACATACAAGATGGAGACAGACATGATGTAAGGAAGAACTGTGTTGTTTTATGAAAATTGGCGAGAAACTAACAATATCCTAAGAAATGTATCAAACTCACAGTGACCAAAAGTCAAGAGTCCTATTGATGAGACAAGTATATCAGTATGTAAGTACTATTTATAATTCTGAAAATGTAGGTAGTCACCCCTCCACAGGCACGTCGTCTTCATGTTGGCTGATGGATGGCTCCACAGTCAGGATAACCTTATGCACCTCCCTCAGATGGCTGAAGTACACGCCCACGTAGCCAAAAGCCTTCTCACAGAACTCACAGCGAAGTGTCCGGCGTGGTCGGCCCTCTGAGTGGTGCAGCTTCATGTGAGTGCTGAGCGAGCCGGAATGGGCATAGGCCTTACGACACACTGGACAGACGTAAGGCCTACTGTTGGTGTGGCTGTTCATATGGCTCTGCAAGTGGTGTTTGAACTGGAAGCAGCGGCTGCAGGTGGGGCAGTGGTGGAGGGGCCGGCTACTACCCAGGTAGACCCTTTGAGAGGAACTACCCCCTCTCAGGTGAAGCGTGGTAGAGGCTGACTGGGGCTGGCGAGGACCAGGCTCCAGAACCTTGGCAGAGAGTCGGTGCTGTATGAGGAGCTCTGGTTCCAGGCTGTCAGAGGAGGTGAGGGAGGGCAGGCTGACCAGCTGGGGAACTGTCTCCATCAGCAGCATGTGGTGAGGCTTGGGTCTGATGCTGCGGTACTTCTTAGAGATGTCCACCTCCCTCTGCTGCGAGATGACAGCCGAAGGAGAAGGCTTATCTGGAACCCTCCTCCGAAAGAACGACAAGGATCTCTTCTTCCTTGCCTCAAAGGCCAGAATATCCTCCATTGTCTTCCTCTTCCTCCCCCTCTTCTTGCCGGGTGGTTTCTGCATCTGAAGCGTTCCCAGCAGCGACAGGGTGCCAGTGGTCTTGGCCTGAGGCTGGCTCTGCAGCAGGGAGTTTGGCATGTGGTTCTGACAGAGGGCCTCTGCAGTCTCTGGGGTCTTGGACTGGGGATCAGAGGGATACGGGGTAAGGCCGGGCAAGCCAGGCTGGCTGGGGAAAGCCTTCTTGGGGGACATGGCGTTGAGGTTGAGTTTGGTGGCTGGTATGAGGGTGCTTTTTATGTTCGAGTAGGGCAGGATGGGCAACTTGCCTTTGGGTGGGGAGGGTATAATCTGGACAGCTTTGCTGAAGATGGCTGGAGAGAGGACAGTGATGCTGCTACTTGCTGGCTGTGGATGGGGCTGTTGGGCTACAGGCTTGGGTTGGCATGGCCTAATGCCAACCTTAATGTTGCTCTCTTCCTGTGGCAGTTTGACTGGGGAGCTTTTAGTAAAACCACCAGATGGGTATTGGAGGTTCTGCAGCATGCTGGTGACGGGGCCCGGGCCGGGGGCAGGAGTAGACATGTGGTTGATGGTGGTGTCCACCACTGCTACTTGCTCCAGTGGAGACCCAGAGTAGAGCACAGCGTTGTCCGGGAGCAGGGCTGTGAGGGCTGAGATCTCAGAGGAGGCTGTGGAGTCGATCAGTATGACCTGTTTTGATGGCTCCTCCTTGGGTTCCGGAGATGACAACTTCTTTTTTACCGCCGCTATTGACCTTTGTGGCCGGGTTGTCACGGCAGTGGGTGTGGCTAATTTGACCTTCTCCGGGGTGCTCTTGGCCCTCATTGGCTGATATCTGGGGATGGGCAGCTTCAGGTTCTTCTGGATTGTCTGTTGCTGCGGCTGTTGTTGCTGTGGAGATTGAGGGGATACGGAGGGCGGCAGGGCCACTAGAGAGAAGGTCCCCTCCTGTCCTGCCACCTGCATCAGGGCATAGTTCTGGGCCGGGACCAGGATGGATTTAGGGCTGACGGCTGTAGAGGCTGCCTCTGGGAGGGCAGAGGGGTGCTGGCAGGAAAGGACGGCGGTCGGGGAGGGAACTACCGCTGCTGGGGCCTTGGGAGCGATGCTTCTGAACTGGAGGCTCTTCATCATCTAGCCTGGCATGGAGGTCTAGACCCAGACCTGTCTTAGTCTGTCAACAGAACAACAACAATAGTGAAGTTCGAGAGCTATTCCCAACAACAACAAGGGCAGTTAAATAAGTATTCCAACAAAACATTGTAGAAAGTTTTGGCCACAGACCCTACTGATTGCACGCCATCATCTGGCATAGAGGTTTACATTTGTTTGTCAATACAACAATACTGATTGAGATACCAACGTAATATATCCTGCCATATTTTTGGTCACAGACCCCAACTATTATGTTCTTAGCAGGAGGGTTAACCTTAGTGTTCTTAATGGTGTCGTTACAAAGTGGTTAACAGTCTGAGATGTGAGACACAGGTAGCATCCGAAATGGCACCCTAATCCCTATACGAGTGCACTACATTTGACCAGGGCCCATTTGGGATACATCCTGAGATGAAACACAGACCGAGGCAGTCACTGACATGAACATTTCTAAAGCTTCCACAAGAAGACTACTATTCTGTGGTTCTTTCTGCACACACAAACATCCCCCCCACACGCACACTACCCCCAGGCACAGACAAAGTGCCCCCTTTGATTTGAGCCCAACGTGCAGCCTAGTTACCGCTGTGGCTCGGCGGGGTGCTCCCTGTACCCCCCTCCTCCCTCGTACCCCCTGTACTTCCTGGAAGGATCAGTCAGTAGAGCGTGAAAGCTGCCCAAGGGCAGGACAGACAGGAGCTTTACCACCACATCAAGAGGGGTTACCTCTGTGTGTGTGTATTACCTCTGTTAATCACTGCCCATTCTCTCTAGACCAGCAGTAGTAAAGCCTAGCTGTGGGGCTAAAACAGCCTTACTCACAAAGCCCCACATTCTGAAATCCTAATGCCCCATATCGACAAATGATATTTCACAGTACAACACCAGGGATTAGGCTTTAAAGTCAGCAGTTTACAGTAATTTTGGATGTCAAACATCGAAAAGCCTAGGATGGGTTGAGTAAGGAGGAGCCCTGGCAGATGATTGACTACTTTATAAAAGGTGTAGAATGGTCATAAACTTCATCTGAGCTACTTTATCAACTCTAGTAGGCATGTGTAGGCCTATACTGAAGCTTAAAATAAATTCTAAGCAAATATCCACATACATGTGTTTGAAAATAAAGATTACAGCAGAATTTTTCAAATGAACGTGATTGTAAACAGATGATTTTGACAGGATTTGAATATATATTTTTTTTTATCCAACTTTCAATACCAATCTTATCGTGGGCCTGTGTCCAAGTTGTGTGCATGATACCTGTCAGATTCAGAAAAAAACACCAGGATCTAAATGTACATAAAAGGTAGCTACTCGCACATTGCTACACCTATCCAATCTAACAACTTTCAAAGGACTTAGGCTGAACCAATGCTTGCATTCATTTTAAAAATAGGGGAAAAGGATATAAACCCACATTGTTCAAAACCTGGAAGTATTTCAGTGTGAGAGCAGATCATTTATACAGTGTCCACACAGCATCTTAACTCCATACAACTGGAAATAATTCCCTCTCTGTTTGGACAGTTGATTCCAATTCAAATGAGAGTTTGGCCAGGCATTCAGTCAACAGAGGGGAGTACAGCGGTAGGATATCTAGAATGCTCCTAAGACTTGAAGGGGGCATGGATGGTGTGTGTGTGTGCATGTTTGGCACTGACAGGCTACCCAGGAGGTTCCTCCCATCAACTCAGAGTTTACAGTTGAACCCCAAGAGGGAAAGGGAGGGAAGAAAGAAAGGGAGGGAGTGTATTATGCAGCCGCGCTGAAGCCAAGCAACCAACCACAGGCAGCGTTAGGCCGGCGTGCTGTCGGCTTAAGTCAGACTGATGACTTCTCACGGGAAAGACTGGGTGAGAACAAAGACAGAATGACGAGAGAAAAAACTAAAGAGTGAGAAAAATGAGTAGACACTAAGTGTCCAGTGGTCTGATCTGATGAGAATTGATAGCAGTGTAGCACTGCAGCTGGTGTGTTATAACTGAGGAGGAGTAGCTGCACCTATGCTCCTAGAGTGTGTCCCAAACGGCTCCCTATTCCTTAATATAGTGCACTACTTTTGACCAGAGCCTTATGGTCCCTGGTCAAAAGTAGCCATTTGAGACGCAGTCCTAGTCTCCAGAGGTGGTGTGCCGCTCCAGTAAAACACACCAGATAACCTCCCAGACTAGGGCTGCCACAGGAAGTACAGTGGTGGGGAAGGAGACAGACAGAAGGACTGGAGTGGTGTTGAAGACTATAGCCTCAGGCTAGCTACATCCTGTCATCTAGTCAGAGTGTATTTAAACCACAAATTCCAGATTAAGATCAAAATCCTAGAACTGCCATCTCTCTCCTCTGCCTTCTATTTGTTGCTTTGCACCCTGCTCCTCACGGCTTCAAAAAATACCAGCCCCCCCCTACCCATCTCGCTCCTCTGTCCATCATGTATCTCTCTCGTTCCTTCTCCTCCTCTGCCATTCTTCAGGCCCCTCCTCCTCCTGCTGCTGCTGCTGCTTCCCTCTCTCTTGTTTAGGGATTCTCCTCTCAATGTGCGTTCCTATCTGCATAATGATGATGCCAACATCCCTCCCGCACTCCTCCCCCCTTTAGCCACATGTCGACCTGCTCTGGGGCGAGGGGCCTCGCTGTTGAGGCCCCAGTGTCAATCACATTATAGCTCCACAGCAAATGAAATAAAGAGAGCAAGCAAGAACAAAATAAATGAAAAGATAGGAAGAGATTGACAAAGAGAAAGGTAGTGAATGTGTAGTATAAAGTGTAATAGAACTTCCCCACTCAACAACCAGGTCGCATTCCGCTTCGCTCCACAGGTAGTATAACATTTTAATTTCATTTCATTACAGTACAACGGTTTGATTTGTTTGATCGTAGCTAGCTACATAGCTAGCTACATAGCCGTCTTTGTATCAAAGATAATTGTGTAGTCTAGAGCGATTTTCTAGGTTAGCTAGCCAGCTATTGTCATTCTTTTAACGCAACGTAATGTATCAACACTGCTAGCTAGCCAGCTAGCCCCCGAATAGCAGCACTGTAGAAACTATTACACTCAACGGAACGACTTGATTAGTGTAGTGTCAACAACGCAGCCACTGCCAGCTAGCCTACAAAGTCAACAACGCAGCCACTGCCAGCTAGCCTACTTCAGCAGTACTGTATCATTTTAATCATTTTAGTCAATAAGATTCTTGCTACGTAAGCTTAACTTTCTGAACATTCGAGACGTGTAGTCCACTTGTCATTCCAATCTCCTTTGCATTAGCGTAGCCTCTTCTGTAGCCTGTCAACTATGTGTCTGTCTATCCCTGTTCTCTCCTCTCTGCACAGACCATACAAACGCTCCACACCGCGTGGCCGCGGCCACCCTAATCTGGTGGTCCCAGCGCACACGACCCACGTGGAGTTCCAGGTCTCCGGTTGCCTCTGGAACTGCCGATCTGCGGCCAACAAGGCAGAGTTCATCTCAGCCTATGCCTCCCTCCAGTCCCTCGACTTCTTGGCACTGACGGAAACATGGATCACCACAGATAACACTGCTACTCCCACTGCTCTCTCTTCGTCCGCCCACGTGTTCTCGCACACCCCGAGAGCTTCTGGTCAGCGGGGTGGTGGCACCGGGATCCTCATCTCTCCCAAGTGGTCATTCTCTCTTTCTCCCCTTACCCATCTGTCTATCGCCTCCTTTGAATTCCATGCTGTCACAGTTACCAGCCCTTTCAAGCTTAACATCCTTATCATTTATCGCCCTCCAGGTTCCCTCGGAGAGTTCATCAATGAGCTTGATGCCTTGATAAGCTCCTTTCCTGAGGACGGCTCACCTCTCACAGTTCTGGGCGACTTTAATCTCCCCACGTCCACCTTTGACTCATTCCTCTCTGCCTCCTTCCTTCCACTCCTCTCCTCTTTTGACCTCACCCTCTCACCTTCCCCCCCTACTCACAAGGCAGGCAATGCGCTCGACCTCATCTTTACTAGATGCTGTTCTTCCACTAACCTCATTGCAACTCCCCTCCAAGTCTCCGACCACCACCTTGTATCCTTTTCCCTCTCGCTCTCATCCAACACTTCCCACACTGCCCCTACTCGGATGGTATCCTTCTGTAGCTCAGTTGGTAGAGCATGGTGCTTGTAACGCCAGTGTAGTGGGTTCGATCCCCGGGACCACCCATACGTAGAATGTATGCACACATGACTGTAAGTCGCTTTGGATAAAAGCTTCTGCTAAATGGCATATATTATTATTATATTATATATTAGTATTGCGCCGTCCCAACCTTCGCTCTCTCTCCCCCGCTACTCTCTCCTCTTCCATCCTATCATCTCTTCCCTCTGCTCAAACCTTCTCCAACCCATCTCTTGATTCTGCCTCCTCAACCCTCCTCTCCTCCCTTTCTGCATCCGTTGACTCTCTATGTCCCCTTTCCTCCAGGCCGGCTCGGTCCTCCCCTCCCGCTCCGTGGCTCGACGACTCATTGCGAGCTCACAGAACAGGGCTCTGGGCAGCCGAGCGGAAATGGAGGAAAACTCGCCTCCCTGCGGAACTGGCATCCTTTCACTCCCTCCTCTCTACATTTTCCTCCTCTGTCTCTGCTGCTAAAGCCACTTTCTACCACTCTAAATTCCAAGCATCTGCCTCTAACCCTAGGAAGCTCTTTGCCACCTTCTCCTCCCTCCTGAATCCACCTCCCCCTCCCCCCCTCCTCCCTCTCTGCAGATGACTTGGTCAACCATTTTGAAAAGAAGGTCGACGACATCCGATCCTCGTTTGCTAAGTCAAACGACACCGCTGGTTCTGCTCACACTGCCCTACCCTGTGCTCTGACCTCTTTCTCCCCTCTCTCTCCAGATGAAATCTCGCGTCTTGTGACGGCCAGCCGCCCAACAACCTGCCCGCTGGACCCTATCCCCTCCTCTCTTCTCCAGACCATTTCCGGAGACCTTCTCCCTTACCTCACCTCGCTCATCAACTCATCCCTGACCGCTGGCTACGTCCCTTCCGTCTTCAAGAGAGCGAGAGTTGCACCCCTTCTGAAAAAACCTACACTCGATCCCTCCGATGTCAACAACTACAGACCAGTATCCCTTCTTTCTTTTCTCTCCAAAACTCTTGAACGTGCCGTCCTTGGCCAGCTCTCCCGCTATCTCTCTCAGAATGATCCTTCTTGATCCAAATCAGTCAGGTTTCACGACTAGTCATTCAACTGAGACTGCTCTTCTCTGTATCACGGAGGCGCTCCACACTGCTAAAGCTAACTCTCTCTCCTCTGCTCTCATCCTAGACCTATCGGCTGCCTTCGATACTGTGAACCATCAGATCCTCCTCTCCACCCTCTCCGAGTTGGGCATCTCCGGCGCGGCCCACGCTTGGATTGCGTCCTACCTGACAGGTCGCTCCTACCAGGTGGCATGGCGAGAATCTGTCTCCTCACCACGCGCTCTCACCACTGGTGTCCCCCAGGGCTCTGTTCTAGGCCCTCTCCTATTCTCGCTATACACCAAGTCACTTGGCTCTGTCATAACCTCACATGGTCTCTCCTATCATTGCTATGCAGACGACACACAATTAATCTTCTCCTTTCCCCCTTCTGATGACCAGGTGACGAATCGCATCTCTGCATGTCTGGCAGACATATCAGTGTGGATGACGGATCACCACCTCAAGCTGAACCTCGGCAAGACGGAGCTGCTCTTCCTCCCGGGGAAGGACTGCCCGTTCCATGATCTCGCCATCACGGTTGACAACTCCATTGTGTCCTCCTCCCAGAGCGCTAAGAACCTTGGCGTGATTCTGGACAACACCCTGTCGTTCTCAACTAACATCAAGGCGGTGGCCCGTTCCTGTATGTTCATGCTCTACAACATCTGCAGAGTACGACCCTGCCTCACACAGGAAGCGGCGCAGGTCCTAATCCAGGCACTTGTCATCTCCCGTCTGGATTACTGCAACGCTGTTGGCTGGGCTCCCTGCCTGTGCCATTAAACCCCTACAACTCATCCAGAATGCCGCAGCCCGGCTGGTGTTCAACCTTCCCAAGTTCTCTCACGTCACCCCGCTCCTCCGCTCTCTCCACTGGCTTCCAGTTGAAGCTCGCATCCGCTACAAGACCATGGTGCTTGCCTACAGAGCTGTGAGGGGAACGGCACCTCAGTACCTCCAGGCTCTGATCAGGCCCTACACCCAAACAAGGGCACTGCGTTCATCCACCTCTGGCCTGCTCACCTCCCTACCACTGAGGAAGTACAGTTCCAGCTCAGCCCAGTCAAAACTGTTCGCTGCTCTGGCCCCCCAATGGTGGAACAAACTCCCTCACGACGCCAGGACAGCGGAGTCAATCACCACCTTCCCGAGACACCTGAAACCCCACCTCTTTAAGGAATACCTAGGATAGGATAAAGTAATCCTTCTCACCCCCCCCTTAAAAGATTTAGATGCACTATTGTAAAGTGGCTGCTCCACTGGATGTCATAAGGTGAACGCACCAATTTGTAAGTCGCTCTGGATAAGAGCGTCTGCTAAATGACTTAAATGTAAATGTAGTAAACCCCTGTAACCCATAGGCCAAGGGGGTAATAGTACAGTGGTGTATTTTGCATTGTGGGTGGTGGTATAGTAGCATATTAGGGACGGCCTCCCCAACACACCTGCGACTGATGATCATGATATAAGTACAGCAGGGAGCAGCAGCAGAGACACACAGGGTTGGCCCAGTGGCAAACTAGTAGGGTTAACTGGAGCGAGAGAGCATGATGAGAGAGGAGAACGGGTGAGAGGAGGAGGGGATAGGACGATTTCTGACTGCTCCTCCCAACCTGGACTCATATCAGACAGCTACATTGTTGTTGTTATTGGAGTAGAGAGCATTTTGATTGGCTGAGCACACAGACAAGGAGGAGAGCAACATTAATACAGGGCAGGCTAGCGTCATATGACATAAGTATGAGGAGTGTGGCTCTAAACGTAAAACAAATATGGCAGAAATCAATTTCTTTGTATGTTATAATATGCGTCTATACGGTTTCAATTATCCTCAATATACTAGTGTTGTATTTAATGAGCTTTCTACATGTACATCATATTCTCTGTCTTTTCCAGAGTAGAGACGTCTTTACCCAAGCCTCAAAGGCACAAAGACACTTAATCTGGTGCAGGCTTCAAACCGCCAGCCACTCTAATCTACAATGGTTCAGGGGTCAGGGATGGGCTGAGGACGGACGACGGGTTTCTCTGGCAGTAGAGGGGGGAGGGAGTCAGAAAGCGAGCGAGACCAGTAAACTATGGCTGTGCCGTCCGAGCAAGGCCTTCCCAGCGTCAGCCAGAAGGCCAAGAGGTGAAAGGTGAGGTCTGGTGTTTACGTTAACAGTCAGGTCACCAGGGTTACGGTAGGGCTAGGGCATTGCTTTGGCCGGACCGGTGGGACAGTTCACGGACATATCCATCCGTGTGGAATGGAATGTGCTGAAGAGGCCGGATTGATCGGATGGATACAATCCAGCGGTCAATGGGTCATGCTGCAGCCAGACAGACATAGGCGACGTTCCAAATGGCACCCTTTTCCCTAAATAGTGCACTACTTATAAACCAGAGCCCTGGTCAAAAGTAGTGCACTATTTAGGGAAAAAGGTGTCATTTGAGACACAGACAGACAAAGAGAGCAGCCAGTAGCCCAAATAATTCACTGACCGACCGCTGATCTGATGTCTCCCTGATTGGTTTACATGTGGGAACTTAGGCCTATAATTGGTTGTAATGACAACCCAGTTACGAACGGTCATATCAAGTCCAATGTTGTGGTCTAGGAGCAGTGGTCATGCACTCCCCCTCTCTCTCCACTGTTGTGGCCTTTGGTCAGATTAAGGTTTTGTCCCTTACTCTGTCTGGCTCCAGACTGGTCATGGCTCTGTCCCACAAACAGTACAATATATTATGGAGAATTAATTGAATGGAGTTGTGAGAATTCCATCTTCATCGATTTCAAAAAGACTGCCGGTAAAGCAGGGGCAGCATGTGCCGAGTGTCTCAGAGAAAGAGTGACTTAGGATCAGACTTAGGATCAGTTTGGCCTTTTAGACCAAATCCTACTCTGAGATGGTTGATACAGCCCAGGGTTTCCGTGGGTGCCGGATAACGTGACCGGGAAGATTTTAATTTACCGGACCAATATACCCAATTAGGTCGTCCACCCACAGTGCTCAGAATGACAGAAATCACATTTAGATGATGGTAATTAATCTTAACAAAACATTCCAACTCCTGTATTGAAGCAGTCAATAAAACATACATTTTCAAACATTTGCCAAAATGCAATTCGCGCCACTCTAAACAGCACGCCTGAGGAGAGCGGTTCCATGTGACAGAGATTACAATCTTTAGAAAAGTAGAACGAGAGGGAATCTAAAGATGTGCCTTCAGCTTCTGGACGATGAAAGAAAGTTGATATGAAAACCAATAGAACAGGAGAGCTGGTTTCAATGGTATATGAGGAAGTCTTTATAAAATAATAGCCTCCACGTTCCTATGGTCGGATTTTGCCTAGGCTACTTTGAAGCAAGGTAAGACATGCCTCAATGTGAAGTAAAACATTCAGGTTTCAAACAATGTTTTCAAAATGCATACTGCCTTCAGTCCTCATTGCAAAGTGGTGGGTGATGCGCTGATAGCCTGCCTACCATTGCCCATGCACTTGAATGGCAAATGGGAGGCATGCCTCAATTGTGGAATAAAGAGAGAGGAGGCTTGTTTTTCTTCTCAGATTTTTTTGTAGTTAAAAATCCATCAAGAAACCTGGTGCTTCACATCGAGTTAGAACAGAAACTTCAAACAGCAGGACAGAGAGACAGACCCCCCCCCCATATCAGACATATGCCCCTTCTGCCCACCCCATGCCCCCCCGCCCCTGGGGCAAGGACCTCAACATGACAGCAAGACACATGCCCAGGCCGTGAGTAGAGCAACAGGCCCAATCCCCACTCTTATACCTGCCCAAGCCCCACCATGCAACCTAAGAGGTATGTATCAGATGCTCTGCTCACACCTACTGTGACGGTCCGGGCCGAAACCACACAAAAACAACAATACTAGACACTATGGAACACAAAGCTTTTACTAATTCATCCTGGAATATACAAGGTCTGAGGTCATCTGCCTTTGGCCTGAAGAGCAGGAACCCAGACTTCATCAAGAAATTGGAAATACAGACATTGTCATCCTACAAGAAATATGATATAAAGGAGACGGACCCACTGGTTGCCCTCTAGGTTACAGACAGCTGACAGTCAAATACACCAAACTACCAGGTGTAAAACAGGGAAGAGACTCAGGGGGTATGCTAATTTGGCATAGAGCAGACCTAACCCAATCTATTAAATTAGTCAAAACAGGAACATTTTACATCTGGCTAGAAATGAATTAGGAAATTATCTCAACAGACACACATGAGATGTCCTCATGTGTGTTACCTATATCCCCCCAATAGAATCTCCATACTTTAACGATAACAGATTCTCCATCCTAGAGGGGGAGATCAACAATTTCCAGGCTCAGGGACATGTACTAGTCTGTGGTGACCTAAATGCCAGAACCTGTCACCCTCAGCACACAGGGGGACAAACACCTACCTGGAGGTGACAACATTCCCTCCTACATATGCCCCCCAAGACACAACTACGACAACACAACCAACAAAAACGGGTCACAACTCCTGCAGCTGTCGGACGCTGGGTATGTATATAGTCAATGGTAGGCTTCAAGGGGACTCCTATGGTAGGTACACCTATAGCTAATATCTTGGCAGTAGTACTGTAGATTACTTTATCTTAGAGCATTCACAGTCAGTCCACTGACACCACTACTTGAACATAGCTATGCTCAATCATGAGGCATCAAAGCCTAGACAAAAGGTTTCACTGTAATAGTGAAGGTGTAAACTTGGCAGTAGAAAACCTAAAACAATGTATTTGACCTCTGAGATTCCATATCAAATCTAAAATTAAAAACAATGACAATTGGTTTGATGAAAAATGCAAAAACTTAAGAAATTGAGAAACCTATCCAACCAAAAACATATGATGAATCACTAAAGCAATACAGAAATAAACTACGGGGAAAAAAAGGATCAGCTCAATGTAATTGAAGAATCCATCTTATCCATAAAATTGGAAAACTCGAAACAAACAACAAAGAATTATCTATCAAAACCAGAGAAGCATAAACCACTTCGCCCATCTTTTACAAATAAATCATATTTGTCACATACAGGTTTAGCAGATGTTATTGCAGGTATAGCAAAATGCTTATAAAAAACGAAATACTGCAAAGTTTCCTAAGAGCTAGAAGTACGACAGCCCTCTCTGTCAGCGCCATTTCATCGTTTGGCTCTATAACAAAGAACAAACAGCATAAACATATACATGATCAAATACAAATCTTAGAATCAACTATTAAAGACTACCACAACCCACTGGATTCTCCAATTACATTGAATGAACTACAGGACAAAATACAAACCCTCCAACTCAAAAAGGCCTGTGGGGTTGATGGTATCACGAAATAAAATGATAAAATATACAGACCACAAATTTCAAATTGGCTATACTTAAACGTTTTAACATCATCCTCAGCTCTGGCATTTCCCCCAATATTTGGAACCAAGGTCTGATCACCCCAATCCACAAAAGTGGAGACAAATTTGACACGGCTGAAGGTGGAGGATGGAGGGGGGTCTGGAATGGGGTGCCAGGGGGAGGGGAGAGTGGGAAGGGTGTGCACAGCAGCAGTCAGCCCAGTGGAGGCCAGGCCAACCTCCCCAAGGTCTTAGCTCAGATTAAAAGGTCTGGATCTCTTCTAGATAAGGTCAGGATGCGGGGGGCAAGCCTTCATAGCCAGCCATGTCCAGCGGGCATGTTCTCAGCCACCCCCCATAATCAAGGTACTCTCCTCAAGCTAACCAGGTCCACAGTCTCTGAGTGTGTGTGGTACCACAGCCTTGAATTATACTACGATCTGTATGGTACTGAACACAAGTGTACACTAGGTATCGGGCATCATCTACAGTTCAGCATCATTGTGTCCAACAAATTACAGCAATAGGCTTTTTATATTATTTCTTCATACACTTTGGCATAAAACTGATCAGACAGCACATGCCAGTTCATTATCAAAACACAGAGAGCTGCATAACACCTGACCATAACACTATCCTCCTAACTCCTTCTTACATACAAAAACTCGAACAGGAAATACCAGTGACTCACTCAATACGTAAATGGTCCCATGAAATGGATGCTAAACTACAGGACTGTTTTGCCAGCACAGACATTGAGGAGTTTACCACATAAGTCACCGGCTTCATTAGTAATGAAGCCGGATGAGCTTCATCACCAGATGGCAACGTCATCCCGACCTGTTTGATAGCTCGTCGTCTCCCACAGTGACCACCATGGATTACAGGCAACAGCCTCACTGAGCTAAAGTCTTTAGCTTTCATGGAGCGGGACACTAATCCGGACACTTAAGAAATCACACTTCGACATCCGACAAGCTAATAAGAAATCCTGCTACAACATCCAATGAGTCATCAAACAGTAAAAGCGCCAGTACAGGACTAGGAATCCTACTACGTCGGATGTGGCAGGGCTTGCAAACTATCAAGGATTACAAAGCGAAGCCTACCAGACAAACTAAATGCCATCTATGCTCGCTTCGAAGGCAAGCAACATTGAGCCATGCATGAGAGCAACAGCAGTTCCGGGACGACTGTGTGATCTCGATCTCTGTAGCTGATGTAAGATCTTAAAAACAGGTGAACATTCACAAGGCTGCGGGGCCAGATGCATTACAATGACGCTTGCGCTAATCAGCTGGCAAGTGCCTTCACTTACATTTTCTCTCCCTGACCCTGTGTCTAATATCAACATGTTTCAAGCAGACCACCATAGTCCCTGTGCCCAAGAACACCAAGGTAGCCTGTCTAAATGACAATCGACCAGTAGGACTCACATCTGTAGCCATGAAATGCTTTGAAAGGTTGGTCATGCCACACATCAACACAATCATCATCCCAGACACCCGGGACCCACTCCAATTCGCATACTGCGCCAACAGATCCACAGATCCACGCAATCTCTATTCCACTCCACACTGCCCTCTCCCACCTGGATAAGAGGAACACCCATGTCAAAATGTTGTTCATTGACTAAAGCTCAGCGTTCAATACCATAGTGCCCTCGAAGCTCATCACTAAGCTCAGGAGCCTGGGATTGAACACCTCCCTCTGCAACTGGATCCTGGACTTCCTGATGCGCTGCCCCCAGGTGGTGAGGGTAGGCAACAGTGGAGGCTCTTCAGAGGAGGAAGGGGATGACCAACCTACTCAGTGAATTTCATTTATTTTCATTTTTATGTTGAAACATTAAAAAAGTAATCCTTTTTAGAGAAAACTATACTAAATATATTTTCATCACAAAATAACTGATTAACACACATGGTTTTGCAATTAAAAGGTCTACAGTAGCCTCAACAGCAGGGTAGCACCATGGTGTAGTCGTAAGACAGCTACTTTCAATACAAAACCGAGGCGGCTCATGGTTGTCACCCCCTTCCATAGAGTTACACAGTAATTATGACTAGGGCTGTTGCGGTGACCATATTACTGCCACACCGACAGTCATGACTGCAGTAAAATGTGACTGCCCAGCTCAAATCAGTCTTCTGTTGCAACATTTTATATTTTTTACATTGGATAAAAGTAGAGGCTCAGAGCTACAAAATGGTATATCATACACTGCATTAGACCATTCTCCTTGTATGACTGGTGGAGGAGAGTCAGGTGTGTTCTACTGATGCTGAAAGACAAATTCCAGAAATACTTTAGCATTATTATACAATAGATATATATCCGTACTTTAGGGCCCATGATGCAATTCTTCAGGAAATGGGCGTGGCTTCACATCGTTTCCAGATTTGAAGGAAATGACGGAAAATATGCAGTCAAAGTATAATGTGAGCGGATACAAATTCATTGCTTTAGCCAATTAACAAATTCATTGCTTTAGCCAATTAACAAATTCATTGCTTTAGCCAATTAACAAATTCATTGCTTTAGCCAATTATCAAATGTTAAGAAAATATTGAGCAATGTAATAAAGTAATGACTTTCCAAATAAGTTACCTTACACGTTATACTGGCTGACAATTTGTTAGCTGTGTCCTTACGAACCACAGTTTATCATTACAGCAGTATGTACCGGTATGTCATTAGCTAGCTAACTAACATTGGTTGGATACTTACCCTATAGTTAATATACTGGAAAGTTTGATGTCTAACTAACTAAATATGCAATGTTTATTGAACTTGATTATTCCTGTCATTCTTAGCTTAGCTGGACATTCGGGTGCTTTTGTAAATTCACTATGGCCATCTAGGGCAGCAGGTAGCCTAGTGGTTAGAGCGTTGGGACAGTAACCGAAAGGTTGGTGGATCGAATCCCTGAGCTGACAAGATAAAAATCTGTCGTTCTGCCCCTGAACAAGTCAGTTTAATCCAGCGTTCCTAGGCTGCCATTGTAAATAATAATTTGTTCTTATTTGTTATTTAACTGACTTGCCTAGTTAAATAAAGGTAAAATAAAATCTACTCCGATTTCAGAGCAATTTACGAGTGCTCAAAACTGGCAGTAAATCTCAGCAAAAAAAAGCGTAATAAAATTGTTGCCAGCAGCACAGTTCAGGTCACCAATGCTCTGGATAACATGGAAACTGACTAACCAGCTCTGCTAGGGCGAGTAAAAGTATCGTAGTGGTCTCATTTGTGTCTGAAAGTAGCTAGCAAGCTAGCCTACGTTAGCTTGGATGCTTGACTGCCGTTGTAAGGTCAGATCTCTCAAATCAACCCTACTCTTCAGTTCAAGCATCAAGTGTGCACTCAGAGTGAAACACTCAATTTATAAACAGACAATCTGACAATGCAATGAATTTACGAGCGCACGCTGGCACGATTAATTTTAACTTCTCTAGGATAGGGGGCAGCATTCGGAATTTTGGATGAAAAGCATGCCCAAATTCAACTGCCTGCTAGTCATCCCTAGAAGTAGAGGTATGCATATTATTAGTATATTTGGATAGGAAACACTGAAGTTTCTAAAACCGTTTCAATCATGTATGTGAGTATAACAGAAATTATTTAGCAGGCGAAACCCAGAGGACAAACCATTCAGATTTTTTTTTTTTTTCGAGGTCACTCTCTTTTCAGTGGGTTTTCATTGGGAATCCAGATTTCTAAGGGACCTTCTTGCAGTTCCTATTGCTTCCACTGGATGTCAGTCTTTAGAAATTGGTTGAGGTTATTTCTTTGTGTAATGAAGAAGTACGGCCATCTTGAACGAGGGTCACTTGAAGTGTACTGTTAGAGGCGCATTACCAGAAAGCATGCTTCAGTTTGTTTTCTTCCTGTATTGAACACAGATCATCCAGTCTTCAATTTTATTGATTATTTACGTAAAGAAATATCTAAAATTGTATTACAAAAGTAGTTGAAATGTTTTGGCAAAGTTTACAGGTAACTTTTGAGATATTCTGTAGTCACGTTGGAGAAGTTGGATGGATCAAACGCACCAAATAAATGGATATTTTGGATATATATCGACGGAATTAATCGAACAAAAGGGCCATTTGTGATGTTTATGGGACATATTGGAGTGCCAGCAAAAGAAGCTCGTCGAAGGTAAGGCATGAATTATATTTTGTATTTCTGCGTTGTGTCTCGCCTGCAGGGTTGAAATATGCTTTTCTCTTTGTTTACTGGGGTGCTATCCTCAGATAATAGCATCTTTTGCCTTCGCTGAAAAGCCTTTTTGAAATCTGCCATGTTGGCTGGATTGTGTAGCTTAAATTAAAGTGTAGCTTTAATTTGGTATCTTTGTATGTGTGATTTCATGAAAGTTAGATTTTTATAATATGAATGAATGAATGAATGTTTACGCGCCTGCTTCTGCCTACCACCACTCGGTCAGATACTTAGATACTTAGTATGCTCAGTCAGATTGTATCCAACGCAGGACACACTAGATAATATCTAGTAATATCATCAACCATGTGTAGTTAACTAGTGATTATGATTGATTGTTTTTTATAATTTAAGTTTAATGCTAGCTAGCAACTTACGCAAATGCAGTAAGCCAAGGTAACAGGCAGTCAGTCTCCTTGTGGAGTGCAACGAGAGAGAGGCAGGTCATTATTGCGTTGGACTAGTTAACTGTAAGGTTGCAAGATTGGTTCCCCGAGCAGACAAGGTGAAAATCTGTCGTTCTGCCCCTGAACTAGGCAGTTAACCCACCGTTCCTAGGCCGTCATTGAAAATAAGTATGTGTTTTTAACTGACTTGCCTAGTTAAATAAAAGTTATATATATATTTTTTGAAATCGGCAAATCAGCACCCAAAAATACCTCTAGTTTACCCGAAAGATGAGTGAACCATTCTTCACCTCATTATAACATTTTTGGTCTGGCAGATTACGTGACACCCAGAATGCTTTGTATAAAACATGTCAACAAACATGGCGTCACACATAGCTGGAAAATTGCTTAGTTCATTATAAATCAGTACAACCTTTAAAAAAAAAAGAAGTATTTTACACACATCATAGGTGTCCATTACAATATTTGAATGAATCGGAATGCATTATGTGTCACCAGTAATTGAAAACGTGAATAAAACTTTTAAATACATTATCCAACACATAAATATACTGTATCACCTACAGCAGAAACAACACGATATACAGAAAACAAGGAAATTACTGTGATAGGAACACACACGTCCAAAGTTATTATTTGAAAGAAAAACAACAAAGAAGGCAAAGCGAGTGCCAGCAAGAAAATGTTCCTATTCTTGCAAGACTGCAAATATATGCATACTTGATTTGCACAAATATGAGTGAAGTGCGGTGGGTTTTCCTGGAAGAGAGACGTTTATCGGGCTCAGTAAAGCCTCGAAACAAATTGTCTGCAACACTGAAATCTACTACTTATATGTGAATTAATGACGAGGTGGAACACACCTCAATTCAAACTGTTAGAAAATAATTTGAAATGGACAAATTGAACCACAGCCTATATAGACAATTAGCAGCCAGCGCGTGTTAACTGTCTTGTTGGGTAATATTCACATTTTGGAACAAGTGAATGCATTCTGACATCACGTGCATAAAACAACTCACACTGGGGCGACCATTAGAGATATTTGGAACTCACACGTGAAAAGGTTAAGCATTCTAGTACAGTTAAATAGCTGAAACACAAACACAAACACAAATGTTATTTTGTTGGCAATTACACATGTCCCCATTACCGGTAAAACAATCCAAACCTATTTCTTTCACTTACTTGCTGTGCTGTTTTGTTGTTAATTTGTTGAGTCGTTTCATTCTCAAACAGGATTTTATCATAAACTCAGCAAAAAAAAAGAAACGTCCTCTCACTATTTTCAGCTAACTTAACATGTGTAAATATTTGTATGAACATAAGATTCAACAACAGACATAAACTGAAAAAGTTCCACAGACGAACAGGGTTAAAATCAAAAGTAACAGTCAGTATCTGGTGTGGCCACCAGCTGCATTAAGTACTGCAGTGCACCTCCTCCTCATGGACAGTTCTTGCTGTGAGATGTTACCCCACTCTTCCACCAAGGCACCTGCAAGTTCCCGGACACTTCTGGGGGGGGAATGGCCCGAGCGCTCACACTCCGATCCAACAGATCCCAGACGTGCTCAATGGGATTGAGATCCAGTCTCTTCACTGGCCGTGGCAGAACACTGAATTTACGCACAGAACGAGCAGTATGGATGGTGGCATTGTCATGCTGGAGGGTCATGTCAGGATGAGAATGCAGGAAGGGTACCACATGAGGGAGGATAATGTCTTCCCGGTGTGATATTTAGATGTACCGATCTTGTGCAGGTGTTACACGTGGTCTGCCACTGCAAGGACAATCAGCTGTCCGTCCTGTCTCCCTGTAGCGCTGTCTTAGGCATCTTACAGTACGAACATTGGAATTTATTGCCCTGGCCACATCTGCAGTACTCATGCCTCCTTTCAGCATGCCTAAGGCACATTCACGCAGATGAGCAGGGACCCTGGGAATCTTTCTTTTGGTGTTTTTCCAGAGTCAGTAGAAAGGCCTCTTTCGTGTCCTAAGTTTTCATAACTGTGACCTTAATTGCCCACCGTCTGTAATATAATAATAATAATAATAATAATAAATGCCATTAAGCAGACGCTTTTATCCAAAGCGACTTACAGTCATGTGTGCATACATCACAATCTCTCTCTACAGTAATAACACAATCTCTCTACAGTAATAACACCATCTCTCTCTACAGTAATAACACCATCTCTCTCTACAGTAATAACACCATCTCTCTCTACAGTAATAACACCATCTCTCTCTACAGTATTAACACCATCTCTCTCTACAGTAATAACACCATCTCTCTCTACAGTATTAACACCATCTCTCTCTACAGTATTAACACCATCTCTCTCTACAGTAATAACACCATCTCTCTCTACAGTAATAACACCATCTCTCTCTACAGTAATAACACAATCTCTCTCTACAGTAATAACACAATCTCTCTCTACAGTAATAACACAATCTCTCTCTACAGTAATAACACAATCTCTCTCTACAGTAATAACACAATCTCTCTCTACAGTAATAACACAATCTCTCTCTACAGTAATAACACAATATCTCTCTACAGTAATAACACAATATCTCTCTACAGTAATAACACAATATCTCTCTACAGTAATAACACAATATCTCTCTACAGTAATAACACAATATCTCTCTACAGTAATAACACAATATCTCTCTACAGTAATAACACAATATCTCTCTACAGTAATAACACAATATCTCTCTACAGTAATAACACAATATCGCTCTACAGTAATAACACAATATCTCTCTACAGTAATAACACAATATCTCTCTACAGTAATAACACAATTTCTCTCTACAGTAATAACATAATCTCTCTCTACAGTAATAACATAATCTCTCTCTACAGTAATAACATAATATCTGTAAGCTGTTAGTGTCTGAACGACTGTTCCACAGGTGTTCCAATTGTTTATGGTTCATTGAACAAGCATGGGAAACAGTGTTTAAACCATTTACAATGAAGATCTGTGAAGTTAATGGAGTTTTACAAATTATCTTTGAAAGACAGAGTTTACATGTCAAGCAGTGATGTTTCAGCTGTCTGTCCGTGGCCTCTTCTGTCACGCGTCCTCTTCGTCGGTGCACACTGTCACTGTGTCCGTTTTCATCTTGTCCAGCTGTGTATGTAACATTTTACGTAAACCCTGTTTTTTTGTCTGCATCGAAGTAGAGGTCCTTGTACCTAGCATTGAGTATGGTGGTGACACAGCAAAGAGGCTCAGAGAGAATGCCACCGAATCGCTTGTTCACAGCCTCAAGTGCAAGTTAACCCCACGGTCTGTGTCGGCAGTTTTGTTGAGCAAGCGTTTCAATACCATGACAGAGGGTATCATGTCTGCTGCAGACGCAGTTGATGAGCTTATTTGAGTCAGTTGTATGAATGGAGCTAGGAGTGTGTTCACGTTTCCAAGTTTCAAACATGTTCTCAAATGCCATTGAAATGGCAGCAGCAGTATGAGAACCAGCACATTCTTGAGCATGCAATACGGCTTTGCTCAGTACGAAATCCTTGTCGACCCACTGTGCTGTCAGGCTCAGAATGATCATGGGGCGGACATCACTTGTCCAAATGTCAGTCGTGAAGCAAATAGCAGTGACGCCCATAGCAAGTAGCCAATGGATGTGCTTTTCAACAATACTGTGTAACTCCAGTAGGGCAACATCTGAAAAATAGCGCCTACTTGGTAGTGTGTACCGTGGCTCGAGGTGCTCGAGCAGTCGGCGAAAGACAACATCATACACGACAGAGAACAGTTGATTGTCAAGGGCAATGCATTCCATTATCTTGGCGTTAATGGATTTCACCTATGATAAATGTTCTTACTCTTTCAAATGACTGCTCGACTTGAACTTGTTTCATTGTTGGAAGTGTGCGCTTAGTTTTTTTCTGCTTTTGTTTGTGGTATTGAAAGATTTCACCTTCTCCCCTCCTCTGGGAATAATAGTAGCACAAATGTTGCATATGGCCTTTTGGTTATCTTCCTTTGAAACTTGAAAACAGATCCACACAGCAGACATTGTGGGCTAGGTTAGGAATGCTGTGAAGCGAATTATTTTTTTGTTGCGCCATTACGTCATATAGGTATGCATTTCAGCTTTGACATCGGTTTTCACATCGGCGTTAAACTAGACAGACATCGGGCCAATGCTGATGCTGGCATTTTTAGCTAATAGCATCCGAATCTGATGTGCTTACCGATGTATTGTGCATCCCTAATTATTATACATACTGGATGGACTGGTTATCTCATGCTATACTCCAAAATGTATATCCACGAGTCCGGGATAGAACGTATAGCCCTAGGCCAAGGGGGGGGGGGGAGTATGGGGCAAAGTACGGCTCGTGGGATACTTTCTTTCTTACTCCTTCATTTCATGGTATCCAATTGGTAGTTACAGTCTTGTCCCATCGCTGGTTGAGAGTCACGCGCCACCACAGGAGTCGCTAGAGTGCGATGGGACAAGGAAATCTCGGCCTGCCAAACCCTCTCCTAACCCAGACAATGCTGAGCCAATTGTGCACCGCCTCATGGGTCTCCCAGTCACGGCCCGCTAATACATAGCCTGGGATCGAACCCGGGTCTGTAGTGATGCCGCAAGCACTGCCTTAGACCGCTGTGCCTCTCGGGAGGCCCCGCAAATTGATTTTAACAAACAATTGGTCCCCCAAACAATTCGGCCCTCCGTTGAATTTCAAAATCCCGATGTGGCCCTTGAGCCAAAATGTTTGCCCACCCCTGCCTTAGGCGATGCTTTTGGTTCATTGATTGTACAGTTAGCCTACTACTAATTTGTATTTAATTTTGAATAGCCTAGTAATAGAGTTTTTTTATATTTTCATAATTAAGTAGGTGACACATTACCTTTAGCTATAGATAATATTTAACCACCATGTGTATCCATCTCCTCCTCGATCTCCTAAATTCCTTACTCGACCGCACAGAAGTGCTGTCAAATGAAATATGTTTTGTTGCGAAAACATGTTACTATCAATGTTCCCGAACAGATTGTTTCCCAAATTAAGCACTGGGTAGATGCTGCCCAACAGGTGAACCTTATTCCTGCGAGAGCATGCTCCTCAAACAGTGGTTGATGCATGGAGTGTCTCAGCTGCTCAAATTAAGCAAATGTTCAATTATAAAACCCTGTTCCTGCCCATTTGATAATATTCAACAGTAAATTGAAAACAATTTGACAGATTAGTAAAGACAAAATAAATTGAGAATAGTCTGATCGGTGAAAATATGACCACTTGATGAGAGAACAGCTGTGCAGCAGGAACTTTTCCCCCCTACTTTCTCAAATCATCAATAGCCTATAGTTGCACCATGCAGACCGTATATGTATTGATTTTTAAGACAGTCAAAGTTTGCCAATTAACTCTAAATCTAGCATATAGGACCGGTTACATCAAATGACCATTTTCACGCTCAACATAGCCACTTCCTATGTGTCCTCGCACCATAATAGGAAAAATATTCTTTCTATTTTATTCAGGTCAATTATATTATTCTTACTATAAAATCATGTCACAGGACTTATAAGCACATCTTCTCAGCTAAATTAACCAGCCTACAGCATGGCGCATAGCCAAACAACATAGGCCCACAGTAGGCCAACTCATATTTTGTTCTTCTGAAATACAATTTCTTCATATCATGTTTCTTTAGACCTGACTAAAATAAATATGTATTATGATGCATATTACATTAATTTATTAGACTTTTTAAAATGTAGATGTTACAAAGCAAAGGCGTTCATCAGTGGCTTGTATGCAGAGGCCTGGAGATGCTAGACATGTTTATGTTAATTATCAGTAAATCACCGTGAGATCGGCAGTATTTTGCAGGACAATAACCGGCTGACAGAAATTCATAAATATTTAAGTGCCTTTGAACGGGGTACGGTAGTAGGTGCCAGGCACACTGGTTTGCGCCAAAAACGCTCCTGGGGTTTGCGTCGCTACAGTTTCCTGTGTGTATCAAGAATGTTCCACTACCCAAAGAACATCCAGCCAACTTGACACAACTGTGGGAAGCATTGGACTCAACATCGGCCAGCATCCCTGTGGAACGTACCAACAAATTGAGGCTGTTCTGAGGGCAAAGGGGAGGGAGGGTGCAACTCAATATTAGGAAGGTGTTCCTAATGTTTGGTATACTCAGTGTGCCCTATGGTCAAAAGTAGTGCACCACATATGAAATTGGGTGCCATTTAGGACATAGCCCATGGTATACAGTCCCATGCAGAGTGGACATACAGGAACAGAAGCAGACCACCGTATGTCATTAGCTGTCACCTGAACAGATCAATAAGAGAGAAATGGCATTCCAATTACGATCTAGCCGCTTGGCTCTGAATAGGGATGTGGATCAATCAATATCCAACTCAATGGAGGGGGGGAGGGGGAGGATAAACCCTCAGCAGTCTGAATTCCGCCAAAAGAGAAAGGATTCCATGTAGCCTATTGTTTTTCAAATTATGTTTCCAAGTAATTTGTTTTTTAAGCAAAATCTTGCTTAATTGATACAGTAGTGAAGATATTCTGTCTACTTTTTTGATACAATCGGATCAGTTCAAGCCAACCTCCAAATGTAATGTGCTCCTTCTAAAATGCCAAATATGGCTGTAGACTTCCATATACTAGTGAGAATTCTGTCGGAAGGAGCCACCGTGGACAGAGAGGTATTAATTTCCTGTGCAGAAGAGAGAGGAGAAAGGCAGGATGATGGAAACCAGCCAATCAACTTTGACCTGGCCTTGTTGTTGACGAGGAATTTAATTTCCATATCACTGTTATGGTTATTTCACGGCCACACACACACACACACACACACACACACACACACACACACACACACACACACACACACACACACACACACACACACACACACACACACACACACACACACACACACACCTGGATGATCGAAGTCTTGTGCGTTTTTGTGTAAGGGTCACACCAACGGTCCCGTCTGTCACCAGGCCTAGGTGATGTCACGTCCGGGTTAGAAGAGAGAGAGCGAGAGAGTTATTTTCTCAGCTCTCTGGATGTGTCCCAAATGGCACCCTATTTTCTATATAGTGCACTATATGGGCACTGATCAAAAGTAGTGGACTATAAAGGAAATAGGGTGCCATTTGGGAAGCAGCCTCTGGATGAGACCAACATTTCCAGAGGGTTAAGGAGCAGGAAGTGTGTGTTAATCTAACAGTGTTCCACACTAAACCTTTACCTGACCTTTCACTTCTCTAACACATTTGAACCCACTGTATAAAATGGCACCCTATTCCATATGTAGGGCACTACTTTTGAACAGGGCCCATAGGTATCTGGTCAAAATTGGTGCACTAGGGAATAGTGTGCCATTTGAGACGCAAATGTAGAATAGGTCAGACATTACTAAAGAGTGGTAAGGAAGAGAGGGGGGTGTGGGTTGTGCTGTCAGTTCTTAGTGGAGGTAGAGAAAATATATAGATGTGAGCCTAACTAGTATAGAAAGAGTAGAAAGCACAAGATGGAAGGGCAGTAACAAGTGATGTGCTGCTCTCCTTACCAAGTAGGCTTTCCCTTTCTCACACACACAGAGAGAGAGAGAAATATACACAACCTCTCCTCTAGTACTGGCTCACAAACTACTTTAATTAAGTTCTCCCCCAGTGGGGGAAAGTGATGCTGTGGCAACCTTGAGGGACACTAAGAAAACACCTGCTTCTCCATTCCCACATTAATGATCATGCTACAGAACACAACCAATAACACATCGCGAAACAGCTAGGAACGCTAGGATGGAAGGAAAACAACGCTAGGATGAAAGGAATCTTGTGGCCATCTAATTTTAGGCGCTATTTACTGTGTACACTACACAGATTAAATGGTAGAACATGGGGTGCAGTCAGCGAGGTGGGGAAGTTCTCCATCATCTCTCTGATGTAGGATTGCCTTACAGGAAGTGAGCCGGGAAGGGGTTGTTGAGATCAGGGGGAGCTAGCTAAAGGAAAGTGTCACTGGATCTATAGCATTCCAACACCTCAGATGCAGGCCTGCCAGCCAGGTCAACTGAAGTTTGAGGGGGAGCTCTCTCACCTCACAGTCGGTGAACAGGTAGGAGCTGAATTTATACAGAAGCGGTGGTTGTGTTCATGAAAAGAGTTGACTGCAGGCTGATTGCTAGTGGAATATTTGTTGTTTCAATCCATAGGCAAGTGTTGATATTTCTGAACAACAATGAACAGTTATATGTGCATTTTAACCTCTTGAACCTCTGGGGGCAGTATTTCATTTTTGGACACAGAACCACAGAACCAATGCTACAGGTGAAACCAAGATTAAATTTCATACAGGAAGTGAGCCAGATTTTGGAGGCACTGTGTTCCAATGTCTCCTTATGTGGCTGTGAATGCGCAAGGAATGAGCCTACACTTTGTCGTTTCCCCAAGGTGTTTGCAGCATTGTGACGTATTTGTAGGCATATCATTGGAAAATTGACCATAAAGAGACTACATTTACCAGGTGTCCGCTCTGTGTCCTCCGTTGAAACTATTACATAATCTCCAGGTGCGTGCATTTTTCCATTTTGAACAGAGGAGAAACCAAACTGCAACGAGTGATTTATCATCGAATAGATATGTGAAAAACACCTTGAGGATTGATTCTAAACAACGTTTGCCATGTTTCTGTCGATATTATGGAGTTAATTTGGAAAAAAGTTTGCGTTGTAATGACTGAATTTTCGGGGGGTTTTTCTTAGCCAAACGTGATGAACAAAACGGAGCGATTTCTCCTACACAAATATTATCTATATCTAACTGAGTCTCCTCATTGAAAACATCCGAAGTTCTTCAAAGGTAAATGATTTTATTTGAATGCTTTTCTTGTTTTTGTGAAAATGTTGCCTGCTGAATGCTAGGCTTAATGCTATGCTAGCTATCAATACTCTTACACAAATGCTTGTGTAGCTATGGTTGAAAAGCATTTTTTGAAAATTTGAGATGACAGTGTTGTTAACCTCTTGCTCCTACCCGACACGCAGGCTTCCCATCTAGACATCTGGAAATGCAAATGCGCTACGCTAAATGCTAATAGCACTCGTTAAAACTCAAACGTTCATTAAAATACACATGCAGGGTACAGAATTAAAGCTATACTCGTTGTGAATCCAGGCAACAAGTCAGATTTTTAAAATGCTTTTTGGCGAAAGCATGAGAAGCTATTATCTGATAGCATGTAACACCCCAAAAGACCTGCAGGGGACGTAAACAAAATAATTAGCATAGTCGGCGCTACACAAAACGCACAAATAAAATATCAAACATTCATTACCTTTGACCATCTTCTTTGTTGGCACTCCTAGATACTCCCATAATCACTACTGGGTCTTTTTTTCCGATTAAATCGGTCCATATATAGCCTAGATATCGATCTATGAAGACTGTGTGATCAACGGAATAAAATAGCGTCTTATAACGTAACCTCATTTATTTTATTAAAAAAGTTGACGATAAAATTTCACAAAATACTTTTGTAATGCAACTTTAGGTATTAGTAAACGTTAATAAGCGATCAAATTGATCACGAGGCGATGTATATTCTATAACTGTACGTCTGGAAATAATGTCCGGGTAAATCTCAACGAAAATATCCGGTCGGAGACCGGAAAGAAAGGCGCTACCTTGTGTCTGTTTGACCAAGAAACAAATCGTAGGCAAATGACAAGACTGTTGACATCGTGTGGAAGCTGTAGGTATTGCAACCTCGGCCCCATTTAATGTGGTTCACATTCAACAATGGGTTCTAGTGGCGCATGAATATATTTTCGCATTTTCAGTGATCAGATTTTCCTGCGCTTTTCGATGAAACGTATGTTCTGTTATAGTCACAGCCGTGATTTAACCAGTTTTATAAACGTCTGAGTGTTTTCTATCCACACATACTAATCATATGCATATACTATATTCCTGGCATGAGTAGCAGGGCGCCGAAATGTTGCGCGACTTTTAACAGAATGTTCGAAAAAGTAGGGGGTAGGAGTAACAGGTTAACAAAAGGCTAAGCTTGTGAGCCAATATATTTATTTCATTTCATTTGCGATTTTCATGAATAGTTAACGTTGCGTTATGGTAATGAGCTTGAGGCTATAATTACGCTCCCGGATATGGGATTGCTCGTCGCAACAGGTTAAATTTGGGCATGGGAGACTCTACGCTGAGTTTGCTAGCACAGACAGTCTGCAGTGTTTTGAGTGTGGTGATTTGGGGCATAATAAATAAAACAATGTAACCTTTATTTAACTAGGCAAGTCAGTTAAGAACAAATTATTTTTTCACAATGACGGCCTACACCAGCCAAACCCGGACGATGCTGGGCCAGTTGTGCGCCGCCCTATGGGACTCCCAATCACATCCGGTTGTGATAAATCCTGGATTTAGTGACTATAGTGACGCTTCAAGCACTGAGAAGGCAAATACCCTGACGGCACGAGTGCCAACAGCCTATTGACCAAACAATTAAATAAAATGTTATTAGTCACATGTCGTATTGAAGCTTTGACTGAATACAACATGTTCCGTAGACCTTAAAGTGGCAGTGAAATGCATTACCTTTACATACACTTAGAACCCTTAACAAACAATGCAGTAGGGTTCTCCCGGTCTACAGACAGCTGGTGCAGTTTAATACTGGTTACTGTACCTTTAAACAGGGCAGAAAATGTTGCCATGGCTTTAGAAGCATAGGCTTGATATAATTTGAGGTGTACCTGTGGATGTATTTCAAGACCTGCCTTCCAACTCAGTGCCTCTTTGCGTGACATCATGGGAAAATCAAAACAAATCAGCCAAGAAAAATTGTAGACCTCCACAAGTCTGGTTCATCCTTGGGAGCAATTTCCAAATGCCTGACGGTACCACGTTCATCTGTACAAATAATAGTACGCCAGTATAAACACCATGGGACCACGCAGCCATCATACCGCTCAGGAAGGAGACAGATTCAGTGCAAATCAATCCCAGAACGACAGCAAAGGAACTTATGAAGATGCTGGAGGAAACCGGTACAAAAATATCTATATCCACAGTAAAACGACACCACTTGTGGTGGTATGTAAAACAGCTACGAAAAATACAGATGAAAACTCTAGGTAGATTTGGTGGTCTAAGGCTTATCACGAGATACTCTACACCTCAGGTGGGCAATAGTTTGAGACATCGTTCACCAGCTGTTATTTACAAAAATACATAGTCCACCGCCCCTCGTCTTACCAGACACCGCTGTTCACGCTTGCTTGTAGTGAGTATAACCAGCCAGCTGTATGTTGATTTACATTTACATTTAAGTCATTTAGCAGACGCTCTTATCCAGAGCGACTTACAAATGGCTGCATTCACCTTATGACATCCAGTGGAACAGTCACTTTACAATAGTGCATCTAAATCTTAAAGGGGGGGGGTGAGAGGGAATACTTATCCTATCCTAGGTATTCCTTAAAGAGGTGGGGTTTCAGGTGTCTCCGGAAGGTGGTGATTGACTCTGCTGTCCTGGTGTCGTGAGGGAGTTTGTTCCACCATTGGGGGGGCCAGAGCAGCGAACAGTTTTGACTGGGCTGAGTGGGAGCTGTACATCCTCAGTGGTAGGGAGGCGAGCAGGCCAGAGGTGGATGAACGCAGTGCCCTTGTTTGGGTGTAGGGCCTGATCAGAGCCTGGAGGTACTGAGGTGCCGTTCCCCTCACAGCTCTGTAGGCAAGCACCATGGTCTTGTAGCGGATGCGAGCTTCAACTGGAAGCCAGTGGAGAGAACGGAGGAGCGGGGTGACGTGAGAGAACTTGGGAAGGTTGAACACCAGCCGGGCTGCGGCGTTCTGGATGAGTTGAAGGGGTTTAATGGCACAGGCAGGGAGCCCAGCCAACAGCGAGTTGCAGTAATCCAGACGGGAGATGACAAGTGCCTGGATTAGGACCTGCGCCGCTTCCTGTGTGAGGCAGGGTCGTACTCTGCGGATGTTGTAGAGCATGAACCTACAGGAACGGGCCACCGCCTTGATGTTGGTTGAGAACGACAGGGTGTTGTCCAGGATCACGCCAACGTTCTTAGCGCTTTGGGAGGAGGACACAATGGAGTTGTCAACCGTGATGGCGAAATCATGGAACAGGCAGTCCTTCCCCCGGGAGGAAGAGCAGCTCCGTCTTGCCGAGGTTCAGCTTGAGGTGGTGATCCGTCATCCACACTGATATGTCTGCCAGACATGCAGAGATGCGATTCGCCACCTGGTCATCAGAAGGGGGAAAGGAGAAGATTAATTGTGTGTCGTCTGCATAGCAATGATAGGAGAGACCATGTGAGGTTATGACAGAGCCAAGTGACTTGGTGTATAGCGAGAATAGGAGAGGGCCTAGAACAGAGCCCTGGGGACACCAGTGGTGAGAGCGCGTGGTGAGGAGACAGATTCTCGCCACGCCACCTGGTAGGAGCGACCTGTCAGGTAGGACGCAATCCAAGCGTGGGCCACGCCGGAGATGCCCAACTCGGAGAGGGTGGAGAGGAGGATCTGATGGTTCACAGTATCGAAGGCAGCCGATAGATCTAGAAGGATGAGAGCAGAGGAGAGAGAGTTAGCTTTAGCAGTGCGGAGCGCCTCCGTGATACAGAGGAGAGCAGTCTCAGTTGAATGACTAGTCTTGAAACCTGACTGATTTGGATCAAGAAGGTCATTCAGAGAGAGATAGCGGGAGAGCTGGCCAAGGACGGCACGTTCAAGAGTTTTGGAGAGAAAAGAAAGAAGGGATACTGGTCTGTAATTGTTGACATCGGAGGGATCGAGTGTAGGTTTTTTCAGAAGGGGTGCAACTCTCGCTCTCTTGAAGACGGAAGGGACGTGCCAGCGGTCAGGGATGAGTTGATGAGCGAGGTGAGGGAGAAGGTCTCCGGAAATGGTCTGGAGAAGAGAGGAGGGGATAGGGTCAAGCGGGCAGGTTGTTGGGCGGCCGGCCGTCACAAGACGCGAGATTTCATCTGGAGAGAGAGGGAGAAAGAGGTCAGAGCACAGGGTAGGGCAGTGTGAGCAGAACCAGCGGTGTCGTTTGACTTAGCAAACGGGATCGGATGTCGTGACCTGAGCATCTGCAGAGGTGAGGGAGAGAAGGTGGCAAAGAGCTTCCTAGGGTTAAAGATGGTCTGGAGAGAGACAGAGGAGGAAAATGGATAGGGCCAGGTCCGCAGGGGCGGGCAGGTTGTTGAGTCATCGAGCCACGGAGCGGGAGGGGAGGACCGAGCCGGCCTGGAGGATAGGGGACAAGAGAGTCAAAGGATGCAGAGGGAGGAGGGAGGGTTGAGGAGGCAGAATCAGGAGATAGGTTGGAGAAGGTTTGAGCAGAGGGAAGAGATGATAGGATGGAAGAGGAGAGAGTAGCGGGGGAGAGAGAGCGAAGGTTGGGACGGCGCGATACCATCCGAGTAGGGGCAGTGTGGGAGGTGTTGGATGAGAGCGAGAGGGAAAAGGATACAAGGTAGTGGTCGGAGACTTGGAGGGGGAGTTGCAATGAGGTTAGTGGAAGAACAGCATCTAGTAAAGATGAGGTCGAGCGTATTGCCTGCCTTGTGAGTAGGGGGAAGGTGAGAGGGTGAGGTCAAAAGAGGAGAGGAGTGGAAAGAAGGAGGCAGAGAGGAATGAGTCAAAGGTAGACGTGGGGAGGTTAAAGTCGCCCAGAACTGTGAGAGGTGAGCCGTCCTCAGGAAAGGAGCTTATCAAGGCATCAAGCTCATTGATGAACTCTCCGAGGGAACCTGGAGGGCGATAAATGATAAGGATGTTAAGCTTGAAAAGGCTGGTAACTGTGACAGCATGGAATTCAAAGGAGGCGATAGACAGATGGGTAAGGGGAGAAAGAGAGAATGACCACTTGGGAGAGATGAGGATCCCGGCGCCACCACCCCGCTGACCAGAACACGTGGGCGGACGAAGAGAGAGCAGTAGGAGTAGCAGTGTTGTCTGTGGTGATCCATGTTTCCGTCAGTGCCAAGAAGTCGAGGGACTGGAGGGAGGCATAGGCTGAGATGAACTCTGCCTTGCTGGCCGCAGATCGGCAGTTCCAGAGGCTACCGGAGACCTGGAACTCCACGTGGGTCGTGCGCGCTGGGACCACCAGATTAGGGTGGCCGCGGCCACGCGGTGTGGAGCATTTGTATGGTCTGTGCAGAGAGGAGAGAACAGGGATAGACAGACACATAGTTGACAGGCTACAGAAGAGGCTACGCTAATGCAAAGGAGATTGGAATGACAAGTGGACTACACGTCTCGAATGTTCAGAAAGTTAAGCTTACGTAGCAAGAATCTTATTGACTAAAATGATTAAAATGATACAGTACTGCTGAAGTAGGCTAGCTGGCAGTGGGTGCGTTGTTGACACTACACTAATCAAGTCGTTCCGTTGAGTGTAATAGTTTCGACAGTGCTGCTATTCAGGGGCTAGCTGGCTAGCTAGCAGTGTTGTTTACGTTACGTTAAAAGAACGACAATAGCTGGCTAGCTAACCTAGAAAATCGCTCTAGACTACACAATTATCTTTGATACAAAGACGGCTATGTAGCTAGCTATGTAGCTAGCTACGATCAAACAACTCAAACCGTTGTACTGTAATGAAATGAAATGAAAATGTGATACTACCTGTGAATGCGACCGGGTTGTGAGTCTATTCGGTAGACGTTGGCTAGCTGTTGGCTAGCTGTTGGGACGCTAGTGAAAATGCAGAGCGCCAAATTCAAAGAAATTACTATAAAAATCAAACTTTCATGAAATAACATATTTAAGATACCAAATTAAAACTACACGTGTTGTGAATCCAGACAACATGTCAGATTTCAAAAAGTATTTTCGGCGATAGCAAACGATGCTATTATCTGAGGATAGCACCTCCGTAAACAAAAGAGAAAAACATATTTCAACCCTGCAGGCGTGACACAAAAATATATATATATAAATCATGCCTTACCTTTGATGAGCTTCTTCTGTTGGCACTCCAATATGTCCCATAAACATCATAAATGGTCCTTTTGTTCGATTAATTCCGTTGATTTGTATCCAAAATATCAATTTATTTGGCACGTTTGATCCAGAAAAACACCGGTCCCAACTTGCTACAAAATATCTCAAAAGTTACCTGTAAACTTCCCAAAACATTTCAAACTACTTTTGTAATACAACTTTAGGTATTTTTTAAAAGTAAATAATCGATAAAATTGAAGACGGAATGATCTGTGTTCAATACATGAAGAAAACAAACTGACGCTACCTTTCTGGTCACGCACCTCTAACAAACAGTACACTTCAAGTGACCCTCGTTTTGAACAGGGCTACTTCTTCATTACACAAAGGAATAACCTCAACAAATTTCTAAAGACTGGTGACCTCTAGTGGAAGCGGTAGGAACTGCAAGCAAGTCCCTTCGAAATCTGGATTCCCAATGAAAATCCATTGAAACGAGAGTGACCTCAAAAAAAAGAAAAATCTGAAAGTTTTATCCTCTGGGTTTCGCCTGCTATATAAATTCTGTTATACTCACATACATGATTCAAACAGTTTTAGAAACTTCAGAGTGTTTTCTATCAAAATCTAATACTAACCATATGCATATCTTATCTTCTGGGGATGAGTAGCAGACAGTTTAATTTGGGCATGCAAATTAACGTGAAAATACTGCCCCAAGAAGTTAAAGGAAAAAAAGGATTCTGCCAGTCCGTGGTGAGTATTCACTCTCCTGGTGTCCAGAAGTTATTTTAGGGCCATAAGAGACTGTAGCGGCAACATTATGTACAAAATAAGTTAAAAATTCAGTTACAACCAAGGCAAATAATTGAACAAAAAAAACACAATCGGTTGGGGACACATAGAACGTCAACCTTCTACTCCTGCGCTATTTTATTATCACAATCTGCAGTGCCGTAGACCGCAGTGCCACTCGGGAGCAGCAGTGCCCACATTAAGGCCGTAGACAAGGTGAGGGTACAAGCACCAGTTGGGGAAATGAAGGTCAAGGGGGCCATGAGGCGCAGGCAGCAGAGGCTGGGCTTAGTCATGCTATAGATGGTGGTGTAGATGAGACTGGGCCTAGTCAGGCTATGCTAGTGGATGAGGAGAGTAAGCGACTAGGGGGGTGGAGGAGGGTGTCATGTGGAAGAGGAAAAAGTGTGAGAAGAAAGGAGGTGGGAGGTGAGAGGCTGGTGTGGTCAAAGACACCAAGGAACAGTCCCAGTGACCGTACATATATACCCCAAGGGCAAGTGGTCAGATTAGGAGATGGAGACGAGGAAGGTGAGTCTGAGGAGGAGGACGGTAAAGGAAAGCTTTCTTTTCAGACTCCTCCTCAATGGGTCCAGAACTGACAGCCAGTCAGGCAGAGGGGTCAAAGTACACAGTGAGTGAACTGTCAAGTTTCCTGAATGAGACTAAGGGGAAAATAAGGTTAATCTTTAAAGCTTTTTTTTTGCGATCTGGGAAAGTTTGTAAGATCAGTACAACACTGTGAAAAATGAGGGTTATGGTGTCCTCTCACCCAGGAAATGTTTTAGGTTGAGGAAGTGGGTCACAACCTTGCACAAGGGTCTACCTTCAGACTCTGTTTAAATTAATAGTTTTCATGATATACGGTTGTAGAAGGGGTGAGGTTTTGGTTATTGGGATATTGTTGTTTTGTATCGTGGGTAGAGGGTAAACTGAGTATGCAGCCTTTTTTTAAGGGGTTGGTGAGGTTAATGCAATGAAAATGTATCATTAAAGAAAGTCTCTCTCTCTCCCACAAGCAGGTTCAGGGACGTGAGGAACAGAGAGACCAATAAACAGAGAGGATGGGAGGAGAAATTAACATCCCTCAATCCAAGGGCAGTGTACCTCTATCAGCAGACTGGGTGGTGAAGGACAGAGTGGCATTGGCTTTGACTACACCAAGGCACCTCAAGGAGCTGTTTGAAATGAAGGGCAGCTTCATGCTTCAGAGAAGGGTGATCTTTCGGTGGGGGTGTGGTAGTGCTAGATGCACCAGGTACAGGTAGCAGAGGGGCTAAAGTAAGAGGCACCCTGACTCGGGTCCTCTCTTCTTTAATGATGACTGCTCCCTGAGATCAAAGGAATATGCAGATCATCCCACAGGTTCTCCTCCTCTAAGAGGTGATGTGAAGTTTCTAAAAGCAGGTCACCTCAAGTTAAGGCAACATTCTCTTACTTTACATCGAGTAGCCTGGAGTATTAGTACTTATTATATAGGGCATCACACTAGTACAAAAATGGGTCTTGTGGCTCTGTTTCAGCACCTGTTTACAGATGAAAGCTTAGCTCAAATTCCATACACTAACAAAGACAGACATGCAATCATTTGCAAACACATGAACACACACACACTATAAAAAACCCAGAAACAGCCCACACAGCCTTCACAGACAACGCAGCCGCCTCCTGTTTGTGCATGCGTGTGCGCGTGTTTGTGCCTGTGCATTAATGCATACTGAACGTACTAACTGAATGAGAGCAATTCTGTCCGTTAGTGCTGAAGAATGACACTCAAAAAAAACTGTGTTCAAATTGTATTAGAGATCTTTCAAATACTTTAACTGTTCTTGTTTGAGCTTGTCTGGTGCAATGGAACAAATGGAATAGTTCAGAAAAAAGCTAAAAATAGGAATATAAATCAAATACCACTTAAACCCAGGTCTGGTTAGTTAGCACTGAAATGAAAAACACAGTGCTCATAGGGAGGGAAAGGTGAAAGCCTGTCTCTCTCGCTCTCCCCTTCTCACACAAAGTTAGAAAAGGTTACTGCACTAATTGAGCAGCTGCTCCAGAGTCTTTGATGGGCATTAGAACCTGGGAAACATTGTCTGGCAAGATCAAAGGGAACCCTGGATAATTACTGTAGTTACCTTCAGTGATGCTGTTAAATTAACCACAAACACACAGATAGACAGACACAACCTTACCCTCACCAGCTAGCTTTATGGGGGGGGGGGGTAAGCGCTGCGCTAGGTTAGAAAGACCGGAACGGACTGTACTAGGCTTAAGAGAGGAATGGGGAGCAGGCATAAGGCAGAGGGAAGACAGTGGCTTTGTCTCAATAGAGGCAGCTAGCTTCCTTTCCTTGTGACCTTTCCTCCATGAACACTGACCTGTCACAGCAGGACGGGTGAAAGCCATTCAGGATAAACTAATCCAGTCCTTTCAGCCATTACAGTAAGGCATTGATGAAAAAAAAGAAAATGGGAGATGGTGAAAGATGTGATGGCTGAGTTAGATTATCTATGTTTAGAACGAGGTCAATGATAGCTGAGGGAATTGACTCTCCTGTGAGAAGGAGAGAGGAGGATCACACAGAAGAGGAGATGTGGACGGTTCATTTGGCACTCTTTTGCTCTGGCTGTCTGTGTAAACAGGACATGATGAGGAGAGTAGAGGAACACTT
Organism: Oncorhynchus gorbuscha; assembly: GCF_021184085.1. Classification (NCBI taxonomy): domain Eukaryota; kingdom Metazoa; phylum Chordata; class Actinopteri; order Salmoniformes; family Salmonidae; genus Oncorhynchus; species Oncorhynchus gorbuscha. The sequence goes on from NC_060179.1 coordinate 38,515,093, forward strand.
ATCCCTGCCCTGAACATGAAGAGGTATGGTACACTTTTAGGGGTTTCTCCGTCTTCAGGTAGACCTAGTTATTTTACGTGACCAAACAGTGCTTGTTGGACATAAAGATGTAGACATATCTTTGTGATGCCTAGAGAAGCTTTTATTATTATTACCAATGGGCTTGTTCCCTCCTCTTCCTACCTCTGTTGTGGCACCTCCTCTCTCCCAGCGACAGTGACAGGGGTCTGATCCTCTCCCTGACCCTCTCCACGGCCCCCTGGAACACAAACACAACAAGACAACTGAGTATACTGTGCTGAATGAACGAAACTAAATATACAACTGTAAAATCACATTTATCCCCCCCCCACACACACACACACACACACACACACACACACACACACACACACACACACACACACACACACACACACACACACACACACACACACACACACACACACACACACACACACACACACACACACACACAAACTAAAGGCCTGCTGCCCTGCCACTACATTTAGCCAGAGCGACGCCTCGTTTAGCGTACCAGGTCAGCCAGGCGGGTGGTTGGGGACCCCCAGCCACCCTGTTAGGCTCTATATTAAATAAAGAAAGAGTGCTCCAGTGTGTAAATTATTCATTTAACACGCCTTATCCTCTTCCAACAACCTTGTTAAAAACGCCTCAAGAGTGAAAAGCAGGAGGGGGAAGAAAAGGGGAAAAAGACAAGGGAGGGAAAATAAGAGAAAAACCTCAAGACACAATCATTCACCTGCAACTCAGCAAAACCCTGGGTACATCACTAAGCTCTCGGAGTACTCTGCCACAGGAGAGAGAATTCCCCCTGACACCTCCATTGTTTCAGAGTAACGGTAACGCGCACACACAAGTGCAGAGCAGTGTTTTCAGTGCATATTCATAGAATAATGGCTCTAGATGTCAGGATGAATTATAGAGGATGAGAAGGGTGGACACGCAACTTTGGAATGCTGCCTCTGTTCTTCTGCAGTCTTAAATACTTGTTTTAATTTACAACATATAGTGACTCATCTGGGCAAAGCAGCTTTAATTCTACTTTACAAAGATTAGTCTAAATAAATGCTTAAGTAACCCATATGCAGCATATGTAAATAGAAGAGGAACACTAAACATACAGAGCCTCATCCTGGATTTAAAAGCAAGATCAATGGAGAATCTCAATTAAAAGTGTTTCGCAGTCCAAGACTAGTCTTAGTGTGTGTCCAGGAAACCGCCCCTATATATAAACAACAGTGCTGTAATGAGTCAGAATATCAGAATACAACCACAGTACAGAAAGTCCTTGAATGTCCCACAGTAATATGCATGTTCTTTCCAGAGAGAGAGAGACAGAGCATGAGAGAGAGCGTGTGAGTGAGTGAGCATACAGTTATGAATATAGCTACTGTTCCCTGAAAGAACGAGGTATCAGGTCAAGTACAATGGTTAAAACGGAGGCTCACACATGACGCCCAGGACCAAAACCAGGTCCCACATCAGTGCCATAGACTTAAGACATTGATCTGAGCCGACTTACGCCTTTCAGGAACCACACCCACCAGAGGATGAGACCCCAGGGTAGAGCCGTCAATCCCTACATGATACGCCGAGATGGCTGCCATATAAACCGTCAATGTGGAAAAAAGAAGGGCCCTGCTCAAAAAGCTCTTGCAAGAACATCAAAATGTCCACCAAAGAACTCTGAAAAGGAGAAACTCTTAACCTGACACTAACCCTGAAATGCACTCCACTTATATGTATACATCCCTCTCGGAAAGGGCGCACATGCAAACTATATAGTCGTATATAGTCGTAATCACGTTTGAGGGTAAATCCATCAAATTCAACTTTTCAAAGGGCCAAACCCCCAGATCCCCTATCTGCGGTCGTCGGTGCTAAACTCTCCTGTGTGCCTGGGACAACAGATCCCGACGACATGGAACCATGTGGATGATCTCCGGGAAACAGGATTGTCTGGGCCAATGGGGAGCCACCAGAATCAACAACAGACCCTCCTTCTGACGGACCCTTTCCACGGTGGCCTGAATTAGATCCCACGGAGGAAACGCATAGAGCAGGGTTCGAGGCCACTGATACGCCAACGCATCCGTTCCCAACGGTGCGCCTAGATCCCTCATTGAGAAGAACAGACGACAATACGCGTTCTCGCGAATCATAAAGATATACATCGGCCCCTGGGCAACCACCGAGGGGTGCAGTCTCTACTCATGGAAATTAGATCTGCTCCCACATTGAGAGATCCAGAAAGATACATTGCCCTGCACAACAAAAAATGAGCACTGCTCCATACGAGCAGATAACTGGCTAAGTTTTAGGAGAGAGACCGCGTCCCCCCGTGCCTGTTAATGTACGCCACTACCATCCAGTTGTCAGACCTTACCAACACATGCTGGCCCTCCAACATCGGAAGGAAACGCCTCAGTGCTAGCAGTCAATAGCTCTAGGTAATTGATATGTAGCGCCCTTTGTGCTGTTGACCAAATCCCTCTACCCCAGTAGCCCAAAACCAACGCTCCCCATCCCAATAAGGATGTGTGTTGTGATCAGCCTGCGGGACACTACCCGGCCCATGAGAACCCCCCTGCAACAGCAGTCATGGGTACATCAAAGGAGTCAATGCCCTTAGGTACAACGGCGAGATGCGTCAAGACACGTAGCATTCACCCAGCACGAAACACACATATCAGCAGAAGTCTCAGAGGCACCACAGCTATCAGAGGCCATCAGACCCAATAACATCAGGCACAAGCAAAAAAAGCACAGAGTGCCCCAGCTGAAATTGTGCCAGACAGAGCCGGAATGCAACCCCCTCCTCTGCTGGGACAAAAACTTGATTTAGAACAGAGTCTAGAAAGAGACCCAGAAACTAAATGTGCTGAGCGGGAGTCTTGTGATTTTCTTGTGATTCACTCTGAACCCCAGACTGAATATGGGAAACCAGCGTGGCGTTCCACCTGCTACCTTGACTCCACTATGACCAGGTTATTGTCCAGATAGGCCAATACTCCGGTGCCACTACTCCGGTGCCACTACCATAGAAAATGTGCTGAGCCACACCCTCGAAATTAAACCTCCAAAACCTTCTGTGGTGAAGATGTGTAGCCACATGAAAATATGCAAGGACATGAACCAATCGCCGGCTTAGTGTGAACATTTTGAACTTGCAAACCTTGATGTGCTTTTTTAAAACACCCAAGTCCAGGATGGGACGAAACATTCCATCGCTCTTGGGAACTAAGTAGTACACATTGTAACCGCTCTGTACATGTGAGATGGGACCACCCGAGTAGCCTGGGCTTTGACCTCGGGGACAATTGGCGTAATTACGCCACGAAACGGAGAAGGGACCACAGCGAACTGCAGAGACCGAAACCCTTGGTCACTGTCATCACCCATAGTGAAACTGCGAATGCCACGCCATTGGACAGGTCAAACTGCCAGTCTCCTATACATTATCTCCTGAAGGTGTAGAGCGCCACCCTGAGGACTGGGCTAATTTTTGTTCTTGTTGGAATGCTCGTTTTCATATCCCCCACTCTTGACAACCTTGTGTCTGAATGTGGGGTAGGAACTGTGTTTATTATGCACACACCTGGATGATACTGCACTCTCCTGGTACACTTTGTCCAGCCGATCCACCAAGAACCGACACTGTTTATTCAGAAGCAATGTGCTAGAATTAGCCTTCACATTCATGAACTCGCCATAACCTCGTATCACCAGACAGAGGGATCCCAGGACTTTTAGCTCATCGGCAATACCTTTAAACAGGGGTAAGCGACGCTTCACCGCTGCAGGGACAGGTAAATACGTTCCCCCAAACCTAGAGGAACTCCACTGCGGGGGAGAAGAGAGCCAATCCACCCCCAGGTGATCTGCTGCCCTACCACACAGCTCCATTAAAGGCGCATTAACCACCAATGGTTCACTCTCCCCAGCCGCAATCGAAAGCCAAGGCTTTAGGCTGCCTCGGAATCCCGACTCTGAACATTGCCAGAGAAATCGGAATGAGCCTCACTCGGCTGGGATGATACCCCAATTAACGCTGACCACCGTTGCGCTCTCCCTGCCTCAGACAACCCCATTACAGAGGTCGCTTCACTGGAAGACCCTTTACTAGCAGCCCCAATCTTTCTCACAAAGTCAGCCCGACTCCAATGGAAGGTGAACCCAGCAAGAGACCATGGTCACACGAACTGGTTCGAGTCAAAGCTTCCTGCGAGTATTTCCACACCAGGCAAACAGGACAACACTCGTATCTTTAATTTTCATTGTGAAACCATATGAGCAAGGACATGGTCGGAGGTTAAAACATGGCTGGTCAGCCTTTTTGAACTTACTCTTACCACTGGCCATCTTACTCAAGCAAGGAAGCACTAGCTCCACAAGCAGAACAGAAATTAGAGGTCGACCGAATAATCGGAATGGCCGATTTCAAGTTCATAACAATCGGTAATCTGCATTTTTTGACACCGATCATGGCCAATTACATTGCATTCCATGAGGAGACTGCGTGGCAGGCTGACTACCTGTTATACGAGTGCAGCAAGGAGCCAAGGTAAGGTGCTAGATAGCATTAAACGTATCTTATAAAAAAACAATCTTAACATAATCACTAGTTAACAACACATGGTTGATGATATTGCTAGTATATCTAGCTTGTCCTGTGTTGCATATAATTGATACAGTTCCTGTTAATTTATCATTGAATCACAGCCTACTTCGCCAAACGGTGATTTAACAAGAGCATTCGCGAAAAAAAGCACTGTCGTTGCATCAATGTGTACCTAACCATAAACATCAGCGCCTTTCTTAAAATCAATGCAAAAGTATATTTTTAAACCTGCATATTTAGTTAAAAGAAATTAATGTTAGCAGGCAATATTAAACTTGGGAAATTGTGTCACTTCTCTTGCGTTCATTGCACACAGAGTCAGGGTATATGCAACAGTTTGGGCCGCCTGGCTCGTTGTGAACTAATTTGCCCGAATTTTACGTAATTATGACATAACATTGAAGGATGTGCAATGTAAGAGCAATATTTAGACTTATGGATGCCATCCGTTCGATAAAATACAGAACGGTTCCGTATTTCACTGAAAGAATAAACGTTTTGTTTTTTCGAAATGATAGTTTACGGATTTGACCATATTAATGACCTAATGCTCGTATTTATGTGTGTTATTATATTATAATTAAGTCTATGATTTGATAGAGCAGTCTGACTGAGCAGTGGTAGGCAGCAGCAGGCTCATAAGCATTCATTCAAACAGCAGATTTGTGCATTTGCCAGCAGCTCTTCGCAATGCTTCAAGCATTGCACTGTTTATGACTTCAAGCCTATCAACTCCCGAGATTAGGCTGGCAATACTAAAGTTCCTATTAGAACATCCAATAGTGAAAGCTATATGAAATACAAATGGTATAGAGAGAAATAGTACTATAATAACAACAAACCTAAAACTTCTAACCTGGGAATATTGAAGACTCATGTTAAAAAAGGAACCAGCAGCTTTCATATGTTCTCATGTCCTGAGCAAGGAACTTAAACATGAGCTTTTTTTACATGGCACATATTGCACTTTTACTTTCTTCTCCAACACTTTGTTTTTGTATTATTTAAACCAAATTGAACAGGTTTCATTATTTATTTGAGACTAAATTGATTTTGATGTATTATATTAAGTTAAAATAAAATAAGTGTTAATTTTTCATTCAGTATAGTTGTAATTGTCATTACTACAAATATATATAAAAATCGGCATCGGCTTTTTTGGGTCCTCCAATAAAATCGCTAACGGCGTTGAAAAAAAAAAATCAGAAAAATCAGTTGACCTCTAGTTTTTAGCAAACACAAATCCAAACCAAGCGAGGAAGAATTAGCTACACAAGCAAACCAGAAAGTAGGTAGCCTTTAGCAAATAAAAACCGATACCCAGACCCAAAATTTGCAACTTCTAGGGAACGAGTACTCTCTCCCCACTAACATACACCCAAGTCCAAGCCGAATCTTGCAGTCTTTTGTGTGCTTGAAAATTGCGTGTCATGTTCTTACTTCAGGTGAACTGAGGAGCAAAGAGTTTAGGAAATTAACTCGAGTACTGGAATTATAGCCAGGAAGGGGGGGGCTTGAAAAGCCGGGCTCGGCATCCTGTTGGGCACGATTTCAGTTTTTCTTCAGGTGAATACGATTCGTAGTTGACTCCCCATAGTACGGTATACCGTGTGACCGACTGAAAGGGAACTAGTCCAATATCTGTGTGGATTTAAGTCAACTGACTGACACTCCGCATTATCAACTCAGACGGTAAGAATTGGAGCTAACAGGCTTTGGCCAAGCAGAGATCCAGGAGGCTTCTGCTGTGTGTGTGAGAGAGACATTGTGATGAGAAACCGTTTAAGGGGTCAGCTCTAAAACCACAAACCTTTTCAAATATAACCTCAGGCTTAGTATGATGACCAGAGCATGCTTCTGTCAGCTACCCTAATTTTCACGCACTAAAACACCTCTGTATGTACTAGTGGAGCAAGGCTGCTACACTACTACGTACAACACAGGAGGCGAAAAGGTATGCTGCCTGTTTTTTTAAATATATTCTATGGCATCACATTTTATGCATGTTTCTGCATATCTACCAAGATGTTCAACTAAACCCAAACCTTATGTTAAAACTGCGATTCTGACTTTGTCCTGACCTACAATCCATTGCTGTTATCAGGTTCATTTTCCCTCCACAGAGGTGGGCAGGCATTTACATTGGACCCTCCCTCCTTCCACATGAACATCTGGGCAGTAATCAGCAACCCTCTTGCAATGTAAATCCTTACATTTGTGATTAAAGCTTTCCACTTCAAACAGGCCCTGATATAGCGGGGATGAAGAGCAAGCGGCCAGAGAGATGTGCGTTTTCCTGGTCGTGTTGAATGTCATTAGCCACATTAAGGCTGTGTGTGTGCGTGCGTTATTTATAATGACGCACAAATGCCATTCTATCTACATACTACAGGGCTATCGATGCCTCTCGTTCTGCTAGCCTATAAACTCAACATCAACTCAGCCGCAGGGCAAAGGATTGGCAATGACATATGTCGATTTGGATTCAAAGTGATTAGGTTTCTTTAGATGGTGGTGACAGAGGAAATGGGTAGCCTTTTGTTTTATGGATTAAATGAATTGAAAAGCTCTTGAAACCATTTTCACTTCAGTTCCATTTTACTCACAAATGTCTACTGGTTAACTGAGTAAAGGCCAAACTCTTGCTGGGTCCCAAATTGAATCCTACCCGCCCTGGTCAAAAGTAGCGTACTAGGCCTAAATAGGCAATGAGGTGCCATTTGGCACACAATATCTGTCTAGTTAGTTTTATGCTATAACAAAGAACACTTCACCTCGTCTTTGTTTTTATTACAAAACAAAGTGACCAATCGACAGGTGGTCTTGCTTTCCATTCCCCTCAACCCTCACGCTAAAAGTTGGAGACAATAACAAAGAGCAAGGTGTTTGTTTAAAATCACATACAGCTGCACCGTACCACTGCATCCCAAATTAACCTCGACCACATGAAAAGCTGCCATCTCTATTTCGGGTAGGGGAGGAAAATTACACCCCTCCACTCTGTGCCCTAGTATTAAACCTCAATTAGTGCACGGCAGTGATGTCACCAGGGAGGAGGCTAAGGGCTCTGTTGTTGACACAGCAGGGTGCTTCACTAAATAGACTCATATCTAAGTTAACAAACTAACTTTGTGTATAGAGGGCTAGTGGCCTTGGCTCATGGGTAATACCCATCCAACTGGCAAGAACTGGGCTATCATGGTGCCTCACTAACGTTACAATTCAAATGTATTCCATCATTACCATTTGGGAAGCTACTCGGCCAGGCATGGGCAAAGGTCGGCCCGGGGGCCATATGCGGCCCGTGACCTGATACAATACGGCCTGCGGAATCATGCTCAGATCACATAAAGCTTTGTAATAGTAAAGTATTGAATTTAACTCCCGAAGCTCGTGGGAAATTTTGAAAGCACGTATAAAATAACTGCACAAGGACAGACCGCGACTGACAGGCTGACACACACTTCAGTTACAAATAGAAGCTAAATACAAATTGTGCAAAAATGACTTTTTCAAAGATTTAAAAGAAAAGGAAGTAGACAATGAATGTAGGGTGTCCCGACACTTCCAGACGAAGCATGCAGAGAAATATAGGAATGTGTCTTCTGAGCAGAGGGCAAGTGCATCGAATGAGTTGCTTTCTCAGTTGCAAAAGCAGCAAGGACTTTTCACAAAACTGCATTCAGCAAACAACAGAATTGAGAGAGCGAGCTATGTACCACTAAAAACAGCAAGCCATTCGCTGAGGGCAAATTCATTTAAGAATGTTTAATTGACTCTGCAGGCAATACTTTTCCCTGACAAGAAAGAACTGCTTGAATATGTTTCCCTGTCAAGATGAACAGTGTGTTGAGGACATCGCAGAGAATATAGAACAAAAGTTGAAAGGCAAGGTAAAGGATTTCACCAATTTCTCCTTGGCCCTGGATGAGAGCAGTGATGCACATGACACTGCGCTGTTGTTGATATTCTTACGAGACATAACCCCAGACTGAAATGATTGGAGCTTGCTTCAGTGCAGTCAATGACGAGCACAACCACAGGGAAAGATTTATTGTAGGTTAATAAGTGTGTGGCAAAGCTGGGACTGAATTTGGAAAAGTTATCCAGTGTGACCACTGATGGGTGCCCAAACTTGACAGGAAAAACATTGGCCTTTTGAAAAAGGGTACAATATCAAGTAGGTGACCTGAACCCAGATGATGCTTTGCATAATGCTTTGCATTATTCATCAAGAGGTGCTCTGTAAATGTGTTCTGAAAATGAGCCATCTTGTGGATACTGTCACTACAGTCGTAAACTTCATAAGAGCAAAATCTTTAAACCACAGGCAGTTTGTCTCACTGTTGGAAGAGACAGGTCATACAGATCTCCCCTAACACACAAATGAGAGATGGCTGAGTTTGGTTAAGGTGCTTGAAAAGGGTGTGGGACCTGAATTCAGAGATTGCTGAATTCATTCATTCATTTTTCAAATGAAAGGAAAATGTGTTATGATTTCCCTCAACTGCAAGATAAAGAATGGTTGGCTGATTTTGCCTTCACAGTGGACATCATGGTCCTAATGAATTAACTGAATTCCAAACTACAAGTGAAGGGCCTTTTCAAAAACTTCCCAAAGATTAGGAGTCATGCTCAGAAGATGTTTGTATTGTTTGGGTCAACCTATGTATGTGAACAGACATTTTCAGTGATGCAACATAACAAGTCAAGGCACAGATCATCTCTTAATGACTCATGCAAACATTTACATAAGTATTCAGACCCTTTGCTATTAGACTCAATCTCAGGTGCATCCTGTTTCCATTGATCATCCTTTAGATGTATCTACAACTTGATTAGAGTCCACCTTTGGTAAATTCAACTGGACATGATTTGGAAAGGCACGCACAATTGTCTATATAAAAGGTTCCACAGTTGACAGTGCGTGTCGGAGCAAAAACCAAGCAATGAGATCGAAGGGATTGTCCGTAAAGCTCCAGGAAAAGATTGTGACTAGGCACAGATCTGGGGAAAAGTACCAAAAAATGTCTGCAGCATTGAAGGTCCCTAAGAACACAGTGGCCTCCATCATTCTTAAATGGAAGACGTTTGGAACCACCAAGATTATTTCTAGAACTGGCTGCCCGGCTAAATTGAGAAATCAGGGGAGAAGGGCCTTGATCAGGGAGGTGACCAAGAACCCGATGGTCACACTGACAGAGCTCCAGAGTTCCTCTGTGGAGATGGGAGAACCTTCTAGAAGGACAACCATCTTTGCAGCACTCCACCAAACAGGCCTTTATGTTAGAGTTTCCAGACAGAAGCCACTCAGCAGTAAAAGACACTTGTTAGTCCTTAGTCCACTTGGAGATTGCCAAAAGGTGGGGATGTTTTTCAGAGGCAGGGACTGGGAGACTAGTCAGGATCGAGTGAAAGATGAACGGAGAAAAGTACAGAGAGATCCATGATGAAATCCTTCTCCAGAGGGCTAAGGACCTCAGACTGGGGCGAAGGTTAAAGTTCCAACAGGACAACAACCCTAAACACACAGCCAAGACAACACAGGAGCGGCATCGAGACAAGTCTCTAAATGGAATGACCTTGAGTGGCCCAGCCAGAGCCCAGACTTGAACCAGATCGAATGTTTCTGGAGACACCTAAAAAAAACTGAAGCAACGCTCATCCAACATATCAGCGCTTGAGAGGATTTGCAGAGAAGAATGGGAGAAACTCTCCAAATATAGGTGTGCCAAGTACATAGTGTCATACACAAGAACACTTGAGGCTGTAATTGCTGCCAACGGTGATTCAACAAATAACTAATTCATGGGTCTGAATACTTATGTAAGTGTGATATTTCCATTTGACATTTTTATACATTTGCAAAAAATATCTAAAAACCTGTTTTTGCTTTGTCATGATGGGGTATTGTGTGTAGACTGATGAATATATTTGTTTAATCCATTTTAGAATAAGACTAACGTAAAAAAAAGTCAAAAGGGTCTGAATACTTTCCGAATGCACCGTATATAGTTGAAAGTCAGTGTTTTTTTGCTTCAACAGAATAAGGGGTGTGCAACGATAGGTTTTCACACAAAATACATTAGTGCAACACATTCGGCGTAAAATCATTTTCATCAATGACAACAAGAGGTGCAACGCTATTTGGCTAGCAGCCACACAAGTAAATTAGCTTACAATGTAGCAAGTAGAGGTCGGACGTTTAAAATCTGCATGGCCGATTAATTAGGGCCCATTTCAAGCTTTCATAACAGTCAATAATCAACCTTTTTGGACGCCGATTACATTGCAATCCACGAGGAATCTGTGTGACAGGCTGAACACCTATTACGCGAGTGCAGTGTCAAAAGGACCTTGTGGCTGCAAGGAGCCAAAGTAAGTTGCTAGCTAGCATTAAACTAATATTATTTAAAAAACAAATCAATCTTCACAATCACTAATTAACTACACATGGTTGATGATATTACTAAGTTAATTAGCTTGTCCTGCTTTGCATATAATCAATGCATACCTGTTAATTTATCATCGAATCACAGCCTACTTCAACTTCACCAAACGGGTGATGACTTAATTAACAAAAGTGCATTCGCGAAAAATGTACAGTTGAAGTCGGAAGTTTAGTCATTAAATCTCGTTTTTCAACCAAGTCGGTTAGGACATCTACTTTGTGTACGATACAGTAATTTTCCCAACAATTGTTTACAGGAATTATTTCACTGTATCACAATTCCAGTGGGTCAGAAGTTCAGATACACTACGTTGACTGTGCCTTTAAAATAAAAAAATTCCAGAAAATGTCATGCTTTAGAAGCTTCTGATAGCTTCTGATAGGCTAATTGACAATTTGAGTCAATTGGAGGTGTACCTGTGGATGTATTTCAAGGCCTGCCTCTGCTTGACATCATGGGAAAATCAAGAGAAATCAGCCAAGTCTGGTTCATCCTTGGGAGCGATTTCCAAACACCTGAAGGTACCACGTTCATCTATACAAATAACGGTACGCAAGTATAAACACCATGGGACCACGCAGCCGTCATAGCGCTCGGGAAGGAAACGCGTTCTGTCTCCTAGAGATGAAGGTACTTTGGTGCGAAAAGTGCAAATCAATCCCAGAAAAGCAGCAAAGGACATTGTAAAGATGCTGGAGGAAACGGGAGCAAAAGTATCTACAGTGGGGCAAAAAAGTATTTAGTCAGCCACCAATTGTGCAAGTTCTCCCACTTAGAAAGATGTGGCCTGTAATTTTCATCATAGTTTAAGTGTACCTATGACAGACAAAATGAGAGAGAAAAAAATCCAGAAAATCACATTGTAGGATTTTTAATGAATTTATTTGCAAATTATGGTGGAAAATAAGATTTTGCTCACCAACAAACAAGCTAGATTTCTTGCTCTCACAGACCTGTAGGCTCATCTGTCCTCCACTCGTTACCTGTATTAATGGCACCTGTTTGAACTTGTAATCAGTATAAAAGACACCTGTCCACAACCTCAAACAGTCACACTCCAAACTCCACTATGGCCAAGACCAAAAAGCTGTCAAAGGACACCAGAAACAAAATTGTAGAACTGCACCAGGCTGGGAAGACTGAATCTGCAATAGGTAAGCCGCTTGGTTTGAATAAATAAACTGTGGGAGCAATTATTAGGAAATGGAAGACATACAAGACCACTGATAATCTCCCTCGATCTGGGGCTCCACACAAGATCTCACCCCGTGGGGTCAAAATGATCACTAGAAAGGTGAGCAAAAAACTCAGAACCACACGGGGGGACCTAATGAATGACCTGCAGAAAACTGGGACCAAAGTAACAAAGCCTACCATCAGTAACACACTACGCTGCCAGGGACTCAAATCCTGCATTGCCAGACGTGTCCCCCTGCATAAGCCAGTACATGTCCAGTCCCGTCTGAAGTTTGCTAGAGAGCATTTGGATGATCCAGAAGAAGATTGGGAGAATTTCATCTGACCATATGACACCAAAATATAACTTTTTTTTTGGTAAAAACTCAACTCGTCGTGTTTGGAGGACAAAGAATGCTGAATTGCATCCAAAGAACACCATACCTACTGTGAAGCATGGGGGTGGAAACATCATGCTTTGGGGCTGTTTTTCTGCAAAGGGACCAGGACGACTGATCCGTGTAAAGGAAAGAATGAATGGGGCCATGTATCATGAGATTTTGAGTGAAAACCTCCTTCCATCAGCAAGGGCATTGAAGATGAAACGTGGCTGGGTCTTTCAGCATGACAATGATCCCAAACACATCGCCCGGGCAACGAATGAGTGGCTTCGTAAGAAGCATTTCAAGGTCCTGGAGTGGCCTAGCCAGTCTCCAGATCTCAACCCCATAGAAAATCTTTGGAGTGAGTTGAAAGTCAGTGTTGCCCAGCAACAGCCCCAAAACATCAATGCTCTAGAGGAGATCTGCATGGAGGAATGGGCCAAAATACCAGCAACAGTGTGTGAAAACCTTGTGAATACTTACAGAAAATGTTTGACCTCTGTAATTGCCAACAAAGGGATAAACTTTTGTTATTGACCAAATACTTATTTTCCACCATATTTTGCAAATAAATTCATTAAAAAAGTCCTACAATTTATCATTTTGACTGTCATAGTTGAAGTGTACCTATGATGAAAATTACAGGCCTCATATTTTTAAGTGGGAGAACTTGCACAATTGGTGGCTGACTAAATACTTTTTTGCCCCACTATATATCCACAGTAAAAACGAGTCCAATATCGACATAACCTGAAATGCCACTCAGCAAGGAAGAAGCCACTGCTCCAAAACCACCATAAAAAGCCAGACTACGGTTTGCAACTGGGGACAAAGATATTTCTCCAAAAAGTACTGTCCTCTGGTCTAATGAAACAAGAATATAACTGTTTGGCCATTATGACCATTGTTATGTTTGGAGGGAAAAGGGGGAGGCTTGAAAGCTAAAGAACACCATCCCAACCGTGAAGCACGGGGGTGCCAGTATCATGTTGTGGGGGTGCTTTGCTGCAGGAGGGACTGGTACACTTCACAAAATAGATGGCATCATGAGGGAGGGAAATGATGTGGATATATTGAAGCAACATCTCAAGACAGGAAGGTCAGTAAGGTAAAGTTTGGTTCAAACAGCACTTTACTGCGTTTGCCAGCAGCTATTAGCAAAGCTTGAGGCACAGTGCTGTTTATGACTTCAAGCCTATCAACTCCGAGATTAGGCTGGCAATACTAAAGTGCCTATAATTTTATTTATTTATTTCACCTTTATTTAACCAGGTAGGCTAGTTGAGAACAAGTTCTCATTTGCAACTGCGGCCTGGCCAAGATAAAGCAAAGCAGTTCGAAACACATACGACAACACAGAGTTAAACATGGAATAAACCAACATACAGTCAATAATACAGTAAAAAAAAGTATATATACAGTGTGTGCAAATGAGGTAGGATAAGGAAGGTAAGCCAATAAACAGGCCATGGTGGCGAAGTAATTACAAAATAGCAATTAAAACACTGGAATGGTAGATGTGCAGAAATATATATATGTGAATCAATGTGCAAGCAGAGATACTGGGGTGCAAAGGAGCAAGATAAATAAACAAATTAATACAGTATGGGGATAAGGTAGTTGGATGGGCTATTTACAGATGGACTATGTACAGGTGCAGTGAGGGAAACATGAGTCTCCAGCTTCAGTGATATTTGCAGTTCGTTCCAGTCATTGGCAGTAGAGAACTGGAAGGAAAGGCGGCCAAAGGAAGAATTGGCTTTGGGGGTGACCAGTGAGATATACCTGTTTGAGCACGTGATACAGTGAATAAGTGAAATAATCTGTCTGTAAACAATTGTTGGAAAATGACTTGTGTCATGCACAAAGTAGACGTCCTAAGTGGTTGAAAAACAAGTTAATGACTCCAACCTAAGTGTATGTATGTAAAACTTCTGACTTCAACTGCATGAGAAAATAAAGCAGGGTGGCCCTCTATAGTGACTGAAAAGAGCATGTGTGTGTTCCAAATTGCACCCTATTCTCTATGGTGCACTACTTTTGACCAGAGCCCATAGGGTCCTCCTGCCATGGTTTGGGCAGCACTACTTTTGACCAGAGCCCATAGGGTCCTCCTGCCATGGTTGGGGTAGCACTACTTTTGACCAGAGCCCATAGGGTCCTCCTGCCATGGTTGGGGTAGCACTACTTTTGACCAGAGCCCATAGGGTCCTCCTGTCATGGTTGGGGTAGGCACAAAACCACAATCTCAATTCCCTGTGAGATGGGCAATGCGAAGCCTGCAGCATTCTCCCTCTACAAGCCTACAGTCTGTCCCTGGTCGCTGGACTTGTTCTTACATCAGGGTCACTGGTAATTCATGTCTTACAAAAGAGACACACTTCAGCAGTTCAGCCAGGGACCAGAGAGAGTGCTCACAGGAGCCATCAGCTTTGCTCTCCTCTTTGTGACCAACATGAGAAATATCCACTGTGTGTGAATAATACATTTGAGCTGCGAGTCACTTCTAACCAGAATACAGTTCTGTTTGTGAAGAAGCAAGCTGCCTAAAGAGTCAACCAGGGGGAGGTGTTTTATTTTTCCCTTCACAGAAATGGCAGTACTCACTAAAGATTTACCACCCAATAGGTTGGTACAAAAATAAACTAAGAAGATTGAAACAACAGTCTCACACAGGTGCAAACCCAGGCCACACAGATACTCTGTAAAGTGGAACAGAAACCCTGTTGTAATTATGAAGACAAGACCGAGAGCTCGGGAAAACTTTAAAAAGGAGAGATCAAAAGCCTGTGTATTCCTGGCGAGCAGATCCAATCAGCCAGGAGGGCCTGGCCAGGAGAGGAGGATGAGAGGCAAGTGCTTCCCTTTTAAATTGATCCCACAGAGACCCTCATGGTTCCCTAGGACTCAGAGAGAGAACTCTCCAAGCCCCACAGATCTGAGGAGGCACCGCACAGCTCACTGGAGAAAGAGGGAGGGGTATAGAGAGAGAGAGCGAGAGAGAGAAAGTTGAGGCAAGGATAGAAGTAACCTAACGTAGCAGGAGTAAGAGAAACGCCGGAGCAGGATGCCCCACATTCTGGTCATGACGAGAATGAGTAGTCTTAGTAATACGAGGCGCACATGCTCTTTTCCTTTTCCCCTGAAAACAAAATGACTATCATTTTTTCCCGACCCCGCAAGGAGTGGGATAGAAGAGAAGAAAGCAGGGTGACGAGAGATGGAGACCAGAGAGCTGAGCTCAGTCTCTGGGGCTGTACTATCAGGACAGCTTCCAAGCCCTCTCTAGATATGATGCCAACAGACAGAGAGCCTGGAGTATCAACTATTAAAAATAGCCAATTTTATATATCCTGATGATTTACTTTAGCAGCAGTGTCTTTTTATTCTGTCCGGTTCTGGCAGATTAAGCTTTGGCTCATTAAGGACTGGCCTGAGATCAGACTCTGGACCACATCAGATCCCATAGGTGCAAGGAACTCCAAGGAACAACAGCATCGCTGCAGCCCAGAGACTCAACACATGGATTACATGGTGTGTGTTTGCGTAGGCCTAATAATTTAATTTCTTTCCCTCTCCCCCTCCCTCAGATGCAGGCCTGTTAGCCAGGTCAACAGCAGTTTGAGGGGGGAGTTCAAACAGGGAGAGGAAAAGGGAGTCCAACGGACCAACATTCTGGCAATACCTTCCAGGTTCACTGTGTTTCAAAACGTTCCCGCCCTACTGAACACCACCCTCGTTGCAGTACATAAGGTCATCACTAGGAGCAGAGGGGTGATAGGCCTAGTAGGGAAGACAGCACATGATTTTAAGATGTTCAGGTACCGATTCATAGCGGCCGCCAGTATTTAGCCGGACTATAATTGGCTTCAGTCAAAGCACTCAGCTCAAGCTGTGATGGATAGCCAGCACAGGGCATGAATAACTTAGCCTCATAAATAACCAGATCACTACTAATATCATTAAGGTACCCCCTGGTTGGCACAGCCACTTCTAATCCCTCAACAGAGCTTCAAGCCTGCCTGTCTGCCTGTCGCTCCCCATAACAAACGCCGTAAACTCACATCACTATTAACATCAATATTTTTAAATTTCATCCAGCTCACTCTCCAGACCGAAGCCATTTATTTAATTAGTTGAATAGAAAATTGGCAGGAGGCGCAGGATTGGGGTTACGTGACTGCATGGGTTTCTATTGCCACAGGTAACCTTTTTTTGAGAGACTTAACGCAGAGAATTGATTGTAAGAGCAAACTCATCATCCTGGCTATTTTTCAGTGTGAAAATGGGGAGAAAAAAAGAGAAAGAGATCTCTATTTATATCAGCAGAGGAGAGGAGGAACCGTAGAGGGAGATTAGCTTGTCATTAGGATGAGGAGTGGAGGAGAGTAGAATCAATTTCTGGGGTTTAAAAAGCTGACAAACACAGTTCTCTCTCTCCCTCCCTCAGCCTCAAGCACACATCTTCTTGACAGCCCCAAAGTACATGAGGGGAGGTGGATTAGCCAGGTATGGTGGTAAGTAAGGATGGATACAGTGCCTTCAGAAATATTCATACCCCTTGACTTATTCCACATTATGTTACAGCCTGAATTCAAAATGGAATAAATATATATTTTTTGTCAGTAATCTACAAACAATACCCCACAATGACAAAGTGAAAACATGTTCATTTAAAAAAAATTAAATACACTGCTCAAAAAAAAGGGAACACTTAAACAACACAATGTAACTCCAAGTCAATCACACTGTCCACTTAGGAAGTAACACTGATTGACAATACATTTCACATGCTGTTGTGCAAATGGAATAGACAACAGGTGGAAATCATAGGCAATTAGCAAGACACCCCCAATAAAGGAGTGGTTCTACAGGTGGGGACCACAGACCACTTCTCAGTTCCTATGCTTCCTGGCTGATGTTTTGGTCACTTTTGAATGCTGGCGGTGCTTTCACTCTTGTGGTAGCATGAGACGGAGTCTACAACCCACACAAGTGGCTCAGGTAGTGCAGCTCATCCAGGATGGCACATCAATGCGAGCTGTGGCAAGAAGGTTTGCTGTGTACCAGGAGACAGGATAGTACATCAGGAGACGTGGAGGAGGCCATAGGAGGGCAACAACCCAGCAGCAGGACCGCTACCTCCGCCTTTGTGCAAGGAGGAGCACTGCCAGAGCCCTGCAGGTAGTAGGTTAGTTAGGATCACCACTTTCTATTTGAAGAATGTGAAATGTCAGAATAATAGTAGAGAGAATTATTTATTTCATTACATTCCCAGTGGGTCAGAAGTTTACATACACTCAATTAGTATTCGGTAGCATTGCCTTTAATATTGTTGAACTTGGGTCAAACGTTTTGTGCAGCCTTCGACAAGCTTCCCACAGAAAGTTGGGTGAATTTTGGCCCATTCCTCCTCACAGAGCTGGTGTAACTGAGTCCGGTTTGTAGGCCTCATTGCTCGCACATGCTTTCTCAGTTCTGGCCACAAATCTTCTATAGGATTGAGGTCAAGGCTTTGTGCTGGCCAATCCAATACCTTGACTTTGTTGTCCTTAAGCCATTTTGCCACAACTTTGAAAGTATGCTTGGGGTCATTGTCCATTTGGAAGACCCATTTGCGACCAAGCTTTAACTTCCTGACTGATGTCTTGAGATGTGGATATATTGAAGCAACATCATTATCCTTCTCATGATGCCATCTATTTTGTGAAGTGCACCAGTCCCTCCTGCAGCAAAGCACCCCCACAGGATGATGCTGCCACCCCCGTGCTTCACGGTTTTGATGGTGGTATTCAGCTTGCAATGCTCCCCCTTCTTCCTCCAAACATACAATGGTCATTATTGCCAAACAGTTCTATCTTTGTTTCATCAGACCAGAGGACATTTCTCCAAAAAGGTACAATCTTTGTCCCCATGTTCAGTTGCAAACCGTAGTCTGGCTTTTTTATGGTGGTTTTGGAGCAGTGGCTACTTCCTTGCTGAGCGGCCTTTCAGGTTATGTCGATGTAGGACTCGTTTTACTGTGGATACAGATACTTTTGTACCGGTTTCCTCCAGCATCTTCACAAATGTCATTTGATGTTGTTCTGGGATTGATTTGCACTCATCGCACCAAGGTACGTTCATCTTTAGGAGACAGAACCCGTCTCCTTCCTGAGCGGTATGATGGCTGCGTGGTCCCATGGTGTTTATACGTGCGTACTATTGTTTGTACAAATGAACGTGGTACCTTCAGGCATTTGGAAATTGCTCCCAAGAATGAACCAGACTTGGAGGTCTACAATCTTTTTTTCTGAAGTCTTAGCTGATTTTCGATTGATTTTCCCATGAAGTCAAGCAAAGAGGCACTGCGTTTGAAGGTAGGCCATGAAATACATCCATAGGTATACCTCTCATTGACTCAAATGATGCCAATCAGAAGCTTCTAAAGCCATGACAATTTCGTGGAATTTTCCAAGCTGTTTAACCTCTCTTGGGGTTGTGGGACGCTACCGTCCCACCTGGCCAACATCCAGTAAAATTGCACCAAATTCAAAAACAGAAATACATAATACACATCTATCATTACAAACAGTAACCATCCAAGTAGAGGAGTAACAAAAGTCAGAAATAGCGATAAAATGTATCACTTATCTTTGATGATCTTCATATGGTTGCACTCCCAAGACTCCATGTTACACATTCAATGTTTGTTTTGTTCGATAAAGTCCCTCTTTATATTCAAAAACCTCTGTTTTGTTGGTGCGTTTTGTCCAGTAATCCATTGGAACAAAGCGCGGTCACAGCAGGCAGACAAAAAAAAAAGTACCATAAAACTTTGTAGAAACATGTCAAACGACATTAATAATCAATCCTCAAATTGTTTTTGTCATAAATAACCGATCATATTTCAACCGGACAATAGCTTCGTCAATAGAAAAGGAAAAACAAGAAAGGCACGGTCCCGGGTTACAAGCAGGACTCATGTCTGGAAATGTCCACTGTCCTCTCATCGAAAGTGGTGTTTCTCCCTCATTTTTCAGAGTAAAAGCCTGAAACAATGCCTAAAGACTTGCCTTTACTTTCTGAAGGTATGTATGACATTGTAGGCTATTGTATATAGGGCAAGATCAGGAAAAACTGCAGGCCCTACACATACAGGACATTTCAATAACTAATTGATGGCACCAAAAACTATTCCTACCTTTTCCACCAACCTGGCACAGGCAGGTATCCAATGTGATGGAAATGCTCTTGAAATGGCCTGGGAGTCCACAGATTTACCAGAGTTCCTGTGAGAGAACAACCAGGAAGGAAAGCCTCTTTCCTGGTGTTTTATAAGGCTCGAGGCAAGGCACCCTCTCGGAATTCTCCCTCTCTACTCTTCCTATGTACCATCTCCCACTGCAACCCCTGATGATCATGTTCACCGAGGGCGAGAGTGGGGACAGGAACCACACAGGAAACGCTGCTGTAACACACATAGGGGGATGGGTAAAAAGAAAAACCTGGAGCAGTTAGCAAACTTTGCCACCAGAACCAGCACACCGCCACATTGTAGGCCTATATTGGCAACCAGATAGCGAGGGATGGGCAAGCCCATACTGCCAGTTCTGGTCTGCCATCAGTCCTAATGGAGCCCACATGGGAGCTGCTTCCGGTGTCATAGCTGTGCTAAAGTTGTGCAAAGTAGGAGTGTTGCAGCCAGACTCAGATCCAAGATGGTAGATAAAGTCTAAAGAATGCCCTCATTTGCCAGTCTTATATGTAGAGCTCTGAGATCACGGTCGATGTTGGGATCTTAACATCAGGGTTAGGAGTGTTCTGGCCTCTGCAGTCATTTGTGAGCTGCTCCTGTAGCCTGTAAATGATTAGGCCAAGGAAGGCAATTAGCTGGAGCATCACTAGGCTAAATATAGACAGGCTTCCTTGGCAGGTCTGCTCCTGGGTCCTGGGTGAGGTCCATGGTCTATGCAGAGAAGCCCCTCCTGTTGTTATTCCAATCTGGGCTTGATTTATTTGAAAAGACAACGTGAACACAGCCCAAACATGTCCGTTGGTCTGTCTATCAGGTGTCCCGAGAGAGATGGAATGGCGTGGGAAAAAATGTGGTGGGAGAAAATAAGAAAGAACGTGGGAATGTTCCTGCAGATATGTTTGGATGCAGGAAGGAATGTTTGGCAAACAGTCTCCAATTACAGAGGAGGAATCTATGAGGCTTGCAAATTATCAAGGACGATCTGATCTTTATTCAAATTGGAGCCTGCGGTGTAGCTGATGCATTGAAATTAAGCATAGCCATACCTGATGCTCATACATTTAAGTACATTTTCTATTCAAGGACATGGTTCTGCTATGTCAAAAGAACCTCTCAGCTAGGCTAATTAAACTAGTCAATTGATTTCAATCACTTTTTGACCACATATATACAGTTGGTTGGAGTCATTAAAACTCATTTTTCAACCACTCCACAAATTTCTTGTTAACAAACTACAGTTCGGTGAGGACATCTACTTTGTGCATGAAACAAGAAATGTTTCCAACAATTGTTTACAGACAGAATATTTCACTGTATTACAATTCCAGTGGGTCAGAAGTTCACATACACTAAGTTGACTGTGCATTTACACAGCTTCGACAATTCCAGAAAATTATGTCATGGCTTTAGAAGCTTCTGATAGGCTAATTTACATTATTTGAGTCAATTGGAGGTGTACCTGTGGATGTATTTCAAGGCCTACCTTCAAACTCAGTGAGTCTTCGCTTGGCATCATGGGAAAATCAAAAGAAAATCAGCCAAGACCTCCAAAAAATGTATAGACCTCCACAAGTCCACGATTTCCAAACGCCTGAAGGTACCACGTCCATCTGTACAAACAATAGTACACAAGTATAAACACCATGGGACCACGCAGCAGTCCTTACCGCTCAGGAAGGAGACACATTCTGTCTTCTAGAGATGAACGTACTTTGGTGCGAAAAGTGCAATTCAATCCCAGAACAAAAGCAAAGGACCCTGTGAAGATGCTGGAGGAAACAGGTACAAAAGTATCTATATCTCCACAGTAAAACGAGTCCCTATATCAACAACCTGAAAGGCCGCTCAGCAAGGAAGAAGCCACTGCT
The DNA here is from genome assembly GCF_021184085.1 of Oncorhynchus gorbuscha. Lineage (NCBI taxonomy): Eukaryota > Metazoa > Chordata > Actinopteri > Salmoniformes > Salmonidae > Oncorhynchus > Oncorhynchus gorbuscha. The sequence goes on from NC_060179.1 coordinate 38,536,854, forward strand.
CCAAAACCACCATAAAAAAGCCAGACTATGGTTTGCAACTACACATGGGGACAAAAATCATACTTTTTGGAGAAATGTCCTCAGGTCTGATGAAACAAAAATAGAACTGTTTGGCAATAATGACCATCGTTATGTTTGGAGGAAAAGGGGGAGGCTTGCAAGCCGAATAACACCATTCCTGTGAACTGTGAAGCACAGGGGTGGTAGCATCATGTTGTGGGGGTGCTTTGCTGCAGGAGGGACTGGTGCACTTCACAAAATAGATGGCATCATGAGGGAGGAAAATTATATGGATATATTGAAGCAGCATCTCAAGACATCAGTCAGGAAGTTAAAGCTTGGTTGCAAATGGGTCTTCCAAATGAACAATGACCAGAAGCATACTTCCAAAGTGGTGGCAAAATGGCTTAAGGACAACAAAGTCAAGGTATTGGAGTGGCCAGCACAAAGCCTTGACCTCAATCCTATAGAAAATTTGTGGGCAGAACTGAAAAAGCGTGTGCGAGCAAGGAGGCCCACAAACCTGACTCAGTCACACCAGCTCTGTCAAATTCACCCAACTTATTGTGGAAAGCTTGTGGAAGGCTACCTGAAATGTTTGACCCAAGTTCAACAATTTAAAGGCAATGCTACCAAATACTAATTGAGTGTATGTAAACTTCTGACCCACTGGGAATGTCATGAAAGAAATCAAAGCTGAAATAAATCACTCTACTATTATTTTTGACATTTCACATTCTTAAAATAAAATAGTGATCCTAACTGACATAAGACAGGGAATTTTTACTAGGATTAAATGCCAGGAACTGTGAAAAAAGTATTTGGCTAAGATGTATGTAAACTTCTGACTTCAACTACATTTGCTCATGGTAGAAATGGTCAGAAAGTGCCAAATCATTCAGGAGAGAGGTGCTCAAAGTTGACTCATTTTGCATACCCCACCATATCCATGTCTTCATTACTGGAAATGATTAACGGTTGACTTTGATATCATTTTAAAAGCTTAAAAAACAGGTTTGTCAAAGTATAGTAAGTTTATAATTTCTTGAAAAAAATGTATTGAATAAAAAACATTTTTTTCTTTAACATCAATTACTTTTAGGACATTTCTAAAATTATCACCTTCATATTCATCATCCCCAGCATCATACCAATATCAACATATAGTGCATTCGCAAAATATTCAGACCCTTTGACGTTTTCCACACTTTGTTACGTTACAGCCTTATCCACAAATTGATTACACACAATAACAAAAACAGTTTTGCAAATGTATTGAAAATAAAAAACAGAAATACCTTATTTACACAAGTATTCAGACCCTTTGCCATGAGACTCTAAATTGAGCTCAGGTGCTTCCTTTTTCCACTGATCATCCTTGAGATTTTCTACAACTTGATTCCACCTGTGGTAAATGTAATTGATTGGACATGATTTGGAGAAGGCACACACCTTTCTATATAAAAATGTACCACAGTTGACAGTGCATGTCAGAGCAAAAACCAAGCCATGAGGTTTTTAATACTACAATTCTAAATCTAATAGCTAAATTATTCTTAAAACAATTTTGCATCTGAGATGTTTGTTGGGCCCGCCATCGGCTTAGACACAGCACACTCTTGAATACAGGTTGGGTGTAATTTCAATAATAGGTCCATTCTATGAATTCTATTGATCTCTCTTCAGACCACTGTAATTTAACTGGTACACCATTGACATTTTAAGGGTGTGGTCAACGACCCCAATGCAACACATTATTCATTTTGACAGCTCTAGGCGGAGTCAATGAGTGGCCTCAGTCATTGGGATTAACTACATTACCAACCCTAGAAGTTCTTAAACCAGTTCAGTGCAATGCATAGGCTCAGACACAGTGTAGGCTACTAGTGAGGTTCAGCATTTCTTGTTTCCAGTCAAATCAAGGCTTGCATACCTACAGTATGGTTTTATAGACCTAAGCCAATTCAACAACACATGGTTCGGGAAACATGCTTTCCCATGGCGTAGTTCTAAGAAATTCATGCAAAAAAAGAGAATGGTTTTGCATCACTCCCACTGGGGAAAAAAGAAACTGAAGAGATTTTATCCTTAAAAAACAGGAGGTTCGCCCACTCGTTCACCTGGGACAACTCTTGGCCGGTGCAGGCTAGCTAGAAGGTTATAAGAGCCTGGGAATGTTGAACATCAAGAAGGGAATCAGAACATAGCAAGAGCACTGGGAATAAGGCAGGAAACATGGACATTAACCCTTTCCTGCCTGCCAGAGGAACGAAAGGAAAACCAGGAGGAAAAATATTTTCAATTTGACTTATTTCTAATCCACACTAATGTGAGCGAAAGGCTGTCTGCATTTAAAGTACGAACTGTAGAAAAAAAAGAAAATAGGATATAGTTAGACTTATACATTAAAAGAGACCTTTAAACAACATTTGCCGTTTCTAGCCTAATATATGAAATTCCCTATTGGTTTGGTCTCCATACACATCAAATGTGTTTTTGCCAAGTCATTTATAGGGAAAATGTTCTGGCACTTTACCAATGCACAAACAAATTAAGGCATATTAGGAAACATAGGTTTTCTTGATAACACAGGCGGAGAACACTCATCACCAGTATGTCCTACTCTGAGTAGCTCTATGCTATGGAAGTCATGTGACTGTGCTTACTGTAACACAGGGGGAGCTTACAGTATGAAACAGAACAAGTAAACCAAAACAGATTCAAATATAGAAACTGGAGGCCAGCTGGTCACCATGAAGAATGATCCAGTCTAAATCATTTCAACAGGCTTGAAAATAAAGATGAATGAACTAGAGCAGTGATGGGCAACTGGCCCGCAGCCCCCTTTTTGTACACCCGCAGATCAATTCATTTTTTAAACTCAGTCAGGGTCTCAACTGTTGAGAGTTAGAATAGTAGAATAATAGGGATGTGCATCTTCCCCTTTCAAGATGATTCAATACGTAACTAGACTGAACAAAAATATAAACTCAACATGTAAAGTGTTGGTTCCATGTTTCATGAGCCAAATATAAATATTCCAGAAATGTTCCATATGCACAAAAAGCTTATTTCTCTGAAATTGTGTGCACAAATTTGTTTACATCCACGTTAGTGAGCATTTCACATTTGCCAAGATAATCCATCCACCTGGCAGGTGTTGCATATCAAGCAGCTGATTGAACAACATGATCATTATATTATTTCGCCAACCTATCTCCTGATTCTGCCTCCTCAACCCTCCTCTCCTCCCTTTCTGCATCCTTTGACTCTCTATGTCCCCTATCTTCCAGGCCGGCTCGGTCCTCCCCTCCCGCTCCGTGGCTTGACGTCTCATTGCGAGCTCACAGAACAGGGCTCCGGGCAGCCGAGCGGAAATGGAGGAAAACTCGCCTCCCTGCGGACCTGGCATCCTTTCGCTCCCTCCTCTCTACATTTTCCTCCTCTGTCTCTGCTGCTAAAGCCACTTTCTACCACTCTAAATTCCAAGCATCTGCCTCTAACCCTAGGAAGCTCTTTGCCACCTTCTCCTCCCTCCTGAATCCTCCTCCCCCCCCTCCTCCCTCTCTGCAGATGACTTCGTCAACCATTTTGAAAAGAAGGTCGACGACATCCGATCCTCGTTTGCTAAGTCAAACGACACCGCTGGTTCTGCTCACACTGCCCTACCCTGTGCTCTGACCTCTTTCTCCCCTCTCTCCAGATGAAATCTCGCGTCTTGTGACGGCCGGCCGCCCAACAACCTGCCCGCTCGACCCTATCCCCTCCTCTCTTCTCCAGACCATTTCCGGAGACCTTCTCCCCTTACCTCACCTCGCTCATCAACTTATCCCTGACCGCTGGCTACGTCCCTTCCGTCTTCAAGAGAGCGAGAGTTGCACCCCTTCTGAAAAAAACCTACACTCGATCCCTCCGATGTTAACAACTACAGACCAGTATCCCTTCTTTCTTTTCTCTCCAAAACTCTTGAACGTGCCGTCCTTGGTCAGCTCTCCCGCTATCTCTCTCAGAATGACCTTCTTGATCCAAATCAGTCAGGTTTCAAGACTAGTCATTCAACTGAGACTGCTCTTCTCTGTATCACGGAGGCGCTCCGCACCGCTAAAGCTAACTCTCTCTCCTCTGCTCTCATCCTTCTAGACCTATCGGCTGCCTTCGATACTGTGAACCATCAGATCCTCCTCTACACCCTCTCCAAGTTGGGCATCTCCGGCGCGGCCCACGCTTGGATTGCGTCCTACCTGACAGGTCGCTCCTACCAGGTGGCGTGGCGAGAATCTGTCTCCTCACCACGCGCTCTCACCACTGGTGTCCCCCAGGGCTCTGTCCTAGGCCCTCTCCTATTCTCGCTATACACCAAGTCACTTGGCTCTGTCATAACCTCACATGGTCTCTCCTATCATTGCTATGCAGACGACACACAATTAATCTTCTCCTTTCCCCCTTCTGATGACCAGGTGGCGAATCGCATCTCTGCATGTCTGGCAGACATATCAGTGTGGATGATGGATCACCACCTCAAGCTGAACTTCGGCAAGACGGAGCTGCTCTTCCTCCCGGGGAAGGACTGCCCGTTCCATGATCTCGCCATCACGGTTGACAACTCCATTGTGTCCTCCTCCCAGAGCGCTAAGAACCTTGGCGTGATCCTGGACAACACCCTGTCGTTCTCAACTAACATCAAGGCGGTGGCCCGTTCCTGTAGGTTCATGCTCTACAACATCCGCAGAGTATGACCCTGCCTCACACAGGAAGCGGCGCAGGTCCTAATCCAGGCACTTGTCATCTCCCGTCTGGATTACTGCAACTCGCTGTTGGCTGGGCTCCTGCCTGTGCCATTAAACCCCTACAACTCATCCAGAACGCCGCAGCCCGTCTGGTGTTCAACCTTCCCAAGTTCTCACGTCACCCCGCTCCTCCGCTCTCTCCACTGGCTTCCAGTTGAAGCTCGCATCCGCTACAAGACCATGGTGCTTGCCTACGGAGCTGTGAGGGGAACGGCACCTCAGTACCTCCAGGCTCTGATCAGGCCCTACACCCAAACAAGGGCACTGCGTTCATCCACCTCTGGCCTGCTCGCCTCCCTACCACTGAGGAAGTACAGTTCCCGCTCAGCCCAGTCAAAACTGTTCGCTGCTCTGGCCCCCCAATGGTGGAACAAACTCCCTCACGACGCCAGGACAGCGGAGTCAATCACCACCTTCCGGAGACACCTGAAACCCCACCTCTTTAAGGAATACCTAGGATAGGATAAGTAATCCTTCTCACCCCCCCCCTTTAAGATTTAGATGCACTATTGTAAAGTGACTGTTCTACTGGATGTCATAAGGTGAATGCACCAATTTGTAAGTCGCTCTGGATAAGAGCGTCTGCTAAACGACTTAAATGTAAATGTAATTATACAGGTGCATCTTGTGCTGGGGACAATAAAAAGGCCATTAAAATGTGCAGTTGTGTCACACAACATAATGATACAGATGTCTAAAGTTGAGGGAGCATGCAAACAGTAGGAATGTCCACCAGAGCTGTTGCAGGAGGAATTTAATGTTAATTTATCTACCATAAGCCCCCTCCGTCATTTTAGAGAATTTGGCAGTATGTCCAACAGTCCTCACAACCGCAGACCATGTGTATGGCGTTGTGTTTGGCGAGGGATTTGCAGATGTCAATGTTGTGAACATAGTGCCCGATGGTGGGGTTATGGTTTGGGCAAGCATAAACTATAGACAAAGAACACAATTACATTTTATCAATGGCAATTTGAATGCACAGAGACACCATCCTGAGGCCCACTGTCGGCGGCGGATGAATGGCACAGCACCTCAATGTTCAGCATGATAACGCACGGCACAATGTAGAAGGATCTGTACACAATTCCTGGAAGCTGAACATGTCCCAGTTCTTCCAAGGCCTGCATTCTCAGACATGTCACCCATTGAGCAAGTTTGGGATGCTCTGGATCGACGTGTACGACAGTGTTCCAGTTCTGCCAATATCCAGCAACTTCGAATGGCCATTGAAAAAGAGTGGCCTAACATTCCACAGACCACAATCAACAGCCTGAGCAACTCTATGCGAAGGAGATGTGTTGCGCTGCATGAGGCAAATGGTGGTCACACCATACACTGACTGGTATTCTGATCCACGCCCCTACTTTTTTTAAGGTATCTGTGACCAACAGATTAATAGTCATGTGAAAAGCATAGATTAGGGCTTAATGAATTCATTTCAATTGACTGATTTCCTTATATGAACTCTAACTCTGAAATTTTGTTGTGTTCATATTTTTGTTCAGTGTAGATACATGAACAATACGCTTTAGTTTGAAATGATTCGGTTTGATTAGAGAAACAATTAATGTGAAAACATTTGGTGCACTAACATTCATAAATGCACATTCATTTTCCATTCTAAATTTAAATCTGCTGGGCCTTTGTGTTGCATTTGTCTGAGCGGGATGTGTAGGTGTGCACATTTGTGTAAATTATGTATTTACTGTGTGTGTGTGTGTGTGTGTGTGTGTGTGTGTGTGTGTGTGTGTGTGTGTGTGTGTGTGTGTGTGTGTGTGTGTGTGTGTGTGTGTGTGTGTGTGTGTGTGTGTGTGTGTGTGTGTGTGTGTGTGTATAAAAGGTGTACAGTGCATTTGGAATTAGGGGTGAAACGGTACGTGTATTCGTATTGAACAATTCGGTATAGGGTCCGGTACGCACTGCAAAACGAACAATACATGAATCATATTAGAGCTAGGAAAATATCTATATATTTAACTGTAAAAATAATATTATTGCATAAACTAAGGCGTATAAATTCAGGTGGGAAAAATATTCACATAGTAATAAAGTTGTCTTTAAAAAATGTTTTATAACAATAATAAAATTGTTTAGTCTCGTAGCTGTATGCAGCTCCGCTCATTAGTTATTTCACTCCAGCGAGAACAGAGCTGAGAGACCGTCGTAGCAGAAATTAGCTTATGAAGGAATTAGCAGTTAGCTAAATGCAAAGTAGCAACATGGCAAGCATTGGCGAGCCAG
>NC_060179.1:38848884-38941384 GCF_021184085.1 Oncorhynchus gorbuscha
TTGCACGTGCAATGATGAGCAAATTAGGTCAGATGGGGTTAAAAAAAAAACTGTTGTTTGAAGAAACGTAATTGTTGTTTGTAATATCGCAAATGGCTGTGAAAGTTTGACCGCTAAAGGATTCCAGCTTTAAATTAAGGTAGTTCACTTCACAATAGAATAGTGAGTATAATGTAAATGGAGTGTTTATAAGCTGATATAAACGGGTTTATATTGTGTTAAGTGTTTATAAGCTTCAGTGGATCCTTACTATGTTTCAGTGTCAAGCACTTGAAGAGTCAAACCTGTGTGACTGTTTTAAGGCAAAATGACGCAAGGCAGAAAGGTAACAGCAGATGGAGGAATGGAGAGGCAGGTATAGTTGGGACTTACGTGGCAGCAATGACCACCTCCTCAGTAGTGACTGGCTGGGTATGGGAGCGGTCCTGGGTGCGTCTCAGTCGCCTCTCCATGGCCACGTTCCGTGATGGGGGTTTTGGGGAGCCCCCATCCGTGTTCCTCTCCAACTCCTGGGGAGGCCATGCAGGGAGACCAGAGTCATCTTCCATGTTTTCAAACCAATTCAAAGCTCAACTCTGTATTAAGGGAATAGATTGATACTTCAATAGAAAATATTAAGAGAGGGCCTCTAAGGCACCAGAGATTCTGGGTTTGAGCCAAGGCCGCGACCAGGAGGCCCATGGGGCGACGCACAATTGGCCCAGCGTCATCCGGGTTGGGGACGACGCTGGGCCAGTGCGAAGTGCACGCTGACCAGGTCGCCAGGTGTACGGTGTTTCCTCCGACACATTGGTGCGTACCCTGAAGAGAGAACGCTTGGCTGCAACACTCAGCTTGGCCCGCTCATCCAATTTCTCTTCATCGGCTAGAGAGAGAGATGGAGAGATAGGCAAAAAAAGGGAGCAAGAGGGGAAGGAAGAGAGAGAGAGAGCAAGATTAATATCCAAGTGTCTCAAATAGAGCGAGAGTCTGAGAATCTTGAAAACCAATTCCCATAATAAAACAGCATGCTTGAATCCTTTAAAACCTACTTAGTGTGTTCCACCGGTAGTGAAGTAAGTACTAAATGCCAGTCCAATGGCTGCAATTTGAGTTAGATCTCACAGCTTGTGCTGTGAAGTACTACAGGCCAAAGGTTTATAATCATCATGATGGTCACCATCTGTAATGTCTATAGAACAAAGACAAGCGAGACTTCCATGTGGTGTGAGTGACTGCAGTGTGTCTGGGAGACAGAGCCAGACATTCAGTGTTTCCCCCATATTAATTCAACAGCAGTGGCCCACCATTTGTTTTATATAAAGTGCCTTCAGAAAGTTCACACGCCTTTACTTTTTTCACATTTTGTTGCGTTACATCCCGAATTTAAAATGGATTAAATGTAGATTTTCTGTCACTGGCCTACACACAATACTCCATATAGTCAAAGTGGAATTACGACTTTCCCAAAGGGGATCCTTTGTCTGCACCTCCCAGGGCATTTGAACTGATTCCAGAGGCCTACCAAAAACAACGCCACCAGAGGAGAGGGTGCTGGAGCGGTCTTCCAGTGAGGCTTCGGATGCGAGGATGCATTTATTGTAGCTGGGGATTTTAACAAAGCTAATTTGAGAACAAGGCTACCTAAATTCTATCAGCCTATTGTTTGCTGTACACGGGCGAGTAACACGCTCGACCACTGCTACTCTAACTTCCGCGATGCATACAAGGCCCTCCACCGCCCTCCTTTTGGCAAATCTGACTCCATCTTGTTGCTCACCTCCTATAGGCAGACACTAAAACAGGATGCGCCTGTGCTTAGGTCTATCCAACGCTGGTCTGACCAATCGGATTCCACGCTTCAAGATTGCTGGGATATGTTCCAGGTAGCCTCAGAGAACAACATTGACGTATACGCTGACTCGGTGAGCGAGTTTAGAAGGAAGTGTATAGGAGATGTGACTATTAAAACCTTTAATTATGGCAAGTCAACTGGGAATATGGCCGAATACAAACAGTGTAGTTATCCCCTCCGTAAGGGAGTGTGGTGTCAGGAATATTAACCTCTCACTCAATGTCAGCAAAACAAAATAAATGATTGTGGACTTCAGGAAACAGCAAAGGGAGCACCCCCCTATCCACGTCAACAGGGCAGAAGTGGAGAAGGTGGAAAGTTTTATGTTCCTCGGTGTACATACATATCACCGACAAACTGAAATGGTCCACACACACACACAGGCAGTGTGGTGAAGAAGGCGCAATAACGCCTTTTCAACCTCAGGAGGCTGAAAAAAGTGTGGCTTGTCTGCAAAAACCTTCTCTACCTTTTACAGGTGCACAATTAAGAGCATCCCGTCAGGCTGTATCACTGCCTGGTACGGCAACAACCACAGTGTTCTCCAGAGGGTGGTGCGGTCTGCACAACGCATCACCAGGGGCTAACTACCTGCCCTCCGGGACACCTACAACACCCAATGTCACATAAAAAGATCATCAAGGACAATAACCACCCAAGCCACTGCCTGTTCACCCCGCTTCCATCCAGAAGGCGAGGTCAGTACAGGTGTATCAAAGCTGGGATAGAGAGATTGAAAAACAGCTTCTATATCAAGGCCATCAGATTGTTAAACAGCCATCACTAGCACTGAGAGGTGGCTGCCTACCTACAGACTTGATATCATTGGCCACTTTAATAAATGGAACACTAGTCACTTTAATAATGCCACTTTTAGAATGTTTACACATCTCGCATTACTTATCTCATATGTATATACTGTATCCTACACTATCTATTCTATAGTATCTATTGCATCTTAGCCGCTCTGTCACTGCTCATTTACAAATTTTATATTTATATATGCTTATCCCATTCCTTTGCTAGATTGTGTATATCAGGTTTCGTTGTGGAATTGTTAGATATTACGTTTTGTTGTGGAATTGTTATATATTACCTGATAGACACTGATTTACTGTCGGATCTAGAAGCACTAGCATTTCACAATAACATCTGCTAACTGTCGGATCTAGAAGCACTAGCATTTCACAATAACATCTGCTAACTGTCAGATCTAGAAGCACTAGCATTTCACAATAACATCTGCTAACTGTCAGATCTAGAAGCACTAGCATTTCACAATAACATCTGCTAACTGTCGGATCTAGAAGCACACTCACAATAACGTCTGCTAACTGTCGGATCTAGAAGCACACTCACAATAACATCTGCTCACTGTCGGATCTAGAAGCACACTCACTATAACGTCTGCTAACTGTCGGATCTAGAAGCACATACACATAAAACTTGATTTGAGCCCAGATCTACCCAGCACCGGTCTACCCAGCACCTAATTGACAGAGTGAAAAGAAGGAAGCCTGTACAGAATACAAATATTCCCAAAAATAGCACTAAAATAAAATAATTGGCAAAGCAATTAACTTTTTGTCCTGAAAATAAAGGGTATGCTAGTAATCCTTAAGAAATGGGGAGTTTTTCTAGATACAAAATAAATGGATTGGAACTAGAGAGGCAGAATCCTTTCTACCAGACACTGGGGGATAAATATACCTTTCAGGAGGACAATTATCTAAAACACAAGGCCATTCTACACTGGAGTTGCTTACCAAAAAGACAGTAAATGTTCCTGAGTGGCTAAGCTACAGTTTTCATTTAAATCTACTTGAACATCTATGGCACGACCTGAAAATGGCTGTCTAGTGATGAATAACAATCGGGGCAGCAGCGTAGCCTAGTGGTTAAAGTGTTGGACTAGTAACCGGAAGGTTGCGAGTTCAAACCCCCGAGCTGACAAGGTACAAATCTGTCGTTCTGCCCCTGAACAGGCAGTTAACCCACTGTTCCCAGGCCGTCATTGAAAATAAGAATGTGTTCTTAACTGACTTGCCTGGTTAAATAAAGGTAAAAAAAATTAAAAAAATTAAACAATCAATTTGACAGAGCTTGAAAAATTTTCAAAACAATACAAATGGGCAAAGGTTGCACAATCCAGGTGTGGAAAGCTCTTAGAGACAACCAGAAAGACTCACAGCTGTAATGTGAATTAGATTTCTGTATTTAATGTTCAATAACTGGAAGTATGAGAACAACTAGCATCACCAGCGCTACCCCTGCCGAAAACATTGCATACAGGTGTGATCTGAGAGGGTTACAGGGAATGGCACCTTTGACCAGGGCCAACAGGGCTTTGGTCAAAAGTAGTGCACTATAAAGGGAATAGGGTGCCATTTTGGACACAAAAGAGAAATACCACAGGACATCACTATGGAAACTATCCCCTTTGGCTGACGCTGCGCTACACTACTGACTAACTAACTGAGGGTGGGTATTAACCATGTGTGTGAGTGTGTGTGTAATTATAGGAACCAGATGGATGTATAGTGCTCTGCTCTATAGAACCGTAGCTGTGTTACGTACAGTTGAGAATGACACAAATATTAATTTTCACAAAGTCTGCTGCCTCAGTTTGTATGATGGCAACTTGCATATACTCCAGGATGTTATGAAGAGTGATCAGATTCATTGTAATTCATTTCAAAGTCCCCCTTTGCCATGCAAATGAACTGAATCCCCAAAAAGCATTACCACTGCATTTCAGCCCTGCCACAAAAGGACTCATGTCAGTGATTCTCTCGTTAACACAGGAGTGAGTGTTGACAAGGACAAAGCTGGAGATCACTCTGTCATGCTGATTGAGTTCAAATAACAGACTGGAAGCTTCAAAAGGAGGGTGGTGATTGGAATCATTGTTCTTCCTCCATCAATCATGGTTACCTGCAAGGAAACACGTGCCGTCATCATTGCTTTGCACAAAAATGGCTTTCACAGGCAAGGATATTGTTGCCAGTAAGATTGCACCTAAATCAACCATTTATCGGATCATCAAGAACTTCAAGGAGAGCGGTTCAATTGTTGTGAAGAGCTAAGCGTCAGTACAGAGACAAAGCGTCAGTACAAAGACAAAGTGGAATCTCAAATCAATGGCTCAGACACAAGAGGCATGTGGCAGGGTCTACAGTCAATCACGGACTACAAGATGAAATCCAGCCCAGTCACGGACCAGGATGTCTTGCTCCCAGGCAGACTAAATAACTTTTTTGCCCGCTTTGAGGACAATACAGTGCCACTGACACGGCCTGCAAAGGAAACATGCGGTCTCTCCTTCACTGCAGCCGAGGTGAGTAAGACATTTAAACGTGTTAACCCTCGCAAGGCTGCAGGCCCAGACGGCATCCCCAGCCGCGCCCTCAGAGCATGCGCAGACCAGCTGGCCGGTGTGTTTACGGACATATTCAATCAATCCCTATACCAGTCTGCTGTTCCCACATGCTTCAAGAGGGCCACCATTGTTCCTGTTCCCAAGAAAGCTAAGGTAACTGAGCTAAACGACTACCGCCCCGTAGCACTCACTTCCGTCATCATGAAGTGCTTTGAGAGACTAGTCAAGGACCATATCACCTCCACCCTACCTGACACCCTAGACCCACTCCAATTTGCTTACCGACCAAATAGGTCCACAGACGATGCAATCTCAACCACACTGCACACTGCCCTAACCCACCTGGACAAGAGGAATACCTATGTGAGAATGCTGTTCATCGACTACAGCTCGGCATTCAACACCATAGTACCCTCCAAGCTCGTCATCAAGCTCGAGACCCTGGGTCTCGACCCCGCCCTGTGCAACTGGGTACTGGACTTCCTGACGGGCCGCCCCCAGGTGGTGAGGGTAGGCATCAACATCTCCTCCCCGCTGATCCTCAACACGGGGGCCCCACAAGGGTGCGTTCTGAGCCCTCTCCTGTACTCCCTGTTCACCCACGACTGCGTGGCCACGCACGCCTCCAACTCAATCATCAAGTTTGCGGACGACACAACAGTGGTAGGCTTGATTACCAACAACGACGAGACGGCCTACAGGGAGGAGGTGAGGGCCCTCGGTGTCAGGAAAATAACCTCACACTCAACGTCAACAAAACTAAGGAGATGATTGTGGACTTCAGGAAACAGCAGAGGGAACACCCCCCTATCCACATCGATGGAACAGTAGTGGAGAGGGTAGCTAGTTTTAAGTTCCTCGGCAAACACATCACAGACAAAATGAATTGGTCCACTCACACTGACAGCGTCGTGAAGAAGGCGCAGCAGCGCCTATTCAACCTCAGGAGGCTGAAGAAATTCGGCTTGTCACCAAAAGCACTCACAAACTTCTACAGATGCACAATCGAGAGCATCCTGGCGGCTGTATCACCGCCTGGTACGGCAACTGCTCCGCCCTCAACCGTAAGGCTCTCCAGAGGGTAGTGAGGACTGCACAACGCATCACCGGGGGCAAACTACCTGCCCTCCAGGACACCTACACCACCCGTTGTTACAGGAAGGCCATAAAGATCATCAAGGACATCAACCACCCGAACCACTGCCTGTTCACCCCGCTATCATCCAGAAGGCGAGGTCAGTACAGGTGCATCAAAGCTGGGACCGAGAGACTGAAAAACAGCTTCTATCTCAAGGCCATCAGACTGTTAAACAGCCACCACTAACATTGAGTGGCTGCTGCCAACACACTGTCATTGACACTGACCCAACTCCAGCCATTTTAATAATGGGAATTGATGGGAAATGATGTAAATATATCACTAGCCACTTTAAACAATGCTACCTTTTATAATGTTACTTACCCTACATTATTCATCTCATATGCATATGTATATACTTTACTCTACATCATCGACTGCATCTTTATGTAACACATGTATCACTAGCCACTTTAACTATGCCACTTTGTTTACTTTGTCTACACACTCATCTCATATGTATATACTGTACTCGATACCATCTACTGTATGCTGCTCTGTACCATCACTCATTCATATATCCTTATGTACATGTTCCTTATCCCCTTACACTGTGTATAAGACAGTAGTTTTGGAATTGTTAGTTAGATTACTTGTTGGTTATCATTGCATTGTCGGAACTAGAAGCACAAGCATTTCGCTACACTCGCATTTAACATCTGCTAACCATGTGTATGTGACAAATACATTTGATTTGATTTTTATTTTCAGGGCGCCCTAGAAAGTCCAGCAAGCGCCAGGACCATCTCCTAAAGTTGATTCAGCTGCGGGATCAGGGCACCACCAGTACAGAGCTTGCTCAGGAATGGCAACAGGCAGGTGTGAGTGCATCTGCATGCACAGTGAGGCAAATACTTTTGGAGGATGGCCTGGTGTCAAGAAGGGCAGCAAAGAAGACACTTCTCTCCAGGAAAAACATCAGGGACAGACTGATATTCTGCAAAAGGTACAGGGATTGGACTACTGAGGACTGAGGGTAAAGTCATTTTCTCTGATGAATCCCCTTTCCGATTGTTTGTGGCATCTGGAAAAAAGCTTGTCCGGAGAAGACAAGGTGAGCGCTACCATCAGTCCTGTGTCATGCCAACAGTAAAGCATCCTGTGTGGGGCTGCTTCTCAGTCAAGAGAGTGGGCTCACTCACAATTTTGCCTAAGAACATAGCCATGAATAAAGAATGGTACCAACACATCCTCCGAGAACAACTTCTCCTAACCATCCAGCAACAGTTTGGTGACGAACAAAGCCTTTTCCAGCATGATGGAGCACCTTGCCATAAGGCAAAAGTGATAAGTAAGTGGCTCGGGGAACAAAAAATACATTTTTTGGGTCCATGGCCAGGAAACTCCCCAGACCTTAATCCCATTGAGAACTTGTGGTCAATCCTCAAGGGGCGGGTGGACAAACAAAAATCCACAAATTCTGACAAACTCCAAGCATTGGTTATGCAAGAATGGGCTGCCATCAATCAGGATGTGGCCCAGAAGTTAATTGACAGCATGCCAGGGCGGATTGCAGAGGTCTTGAAAAAGAAGGGTCAACACTGCAGATATTGACTCATTGCATCAACTTCATGTAATTGTCAATAAAAGCCTTTGACACTTATGAAATGCTTGTAATTATACTTCAGTATTCCATAGTAACATCTGACAAAAATATCTAAAGACAGTGAAGCAGCAAATTTTGTGGAAATTAATATTTGTGTCATTCTCAAACATTTTGGCCACGACTGTATTGTGAGCACCAATAGTTACAAAAATGTTTTTATTTCTCCTTTATGAATCATACATTATATACACAAAAGTATGTCGACACCCCTTCAAATTAGTGGATTCTGCTATTTCAGCCACACCCGTTGCTGACCGGTGTATAACGTCAAGCACACTGCCATGCAATCTTCATAGACAAACATTGGCAGTAGAATGGCCCGAACTGAAGATCTCAGTGACTCCAACGTGGCACTGTCATAGGATGCCACCTTTCCAACAAGTCAAATTTCTGCCCTACTAGAGCTGCTCCGGGTCAACTGTAAGTGTTGCTATTGTGAAGTGAAAATGTCTAAGAGCAACAACGTCTCAGCCGCAAAGTGGTAGGCCCCACAAGATCACAGAATGGGACCACCGAGTACTTAAGTGCGTAGCACGTAAAAACCCTCTGTCCTCAGTTGCAACTCACTACCGAGTTCCAAACTGCCTCTGGAAGCAACATCAGGTGCTTAATGAAATGGGTTTCCAATGCCAAACAGCCTAAGATCACCATGCACAATGCCAAGTGTCAGCTGGAGTGGTATAAAGCTTGCCGCCATTGGACTCTGGAGCAGTTGAAACGCATTCTCTGGAGTGATGAATCTCGCTTCACCACCTGGCCTATTGATGGACGTCAGGAGAACGCTACCGTCCTGAATGCATAGCACCAACTTTAAAGTTTGGTGGAGGAGGAATAATGGTCTGGGACTGTTTTTCATGGTTTGGGCTAGGCCCCCTAGTTCCAGAAGGGAAATCTTAATGCTACAGCATACAATGACATTCTAGATGATTCTGTGCTTCAAACTTTGTGGCAAGTTTGGGGAAGGCCCTTTCCTGTTTCAGCTTGACAAAGCCCCATGCACAAAGTGAGGTCCATACAGAATTGGTTTGTCGAGATCGGTGTTGAACTTGACTGGCCTACACAGAGCCCTGACCTCAACCACATCTAACACCTTTGGGATGAATTGGAACGCCAACTGCGAGGTAGGCCTAATCGCACAATATCCGACCTCACTAACGCTTGTGGCTAAATTAAAGTAAGTCCCTGCAGCAATGTTCCAACATCTAGTGGAAAGCCTTTAAAGAAGAGTAGAGGCTGTTATATTAGCAAAAGGGAGAACAATTCCATATTAATGCCCATGATTTTGGAATGAGATTTTCAATGAGCACATTTCCACACACTTTTGGTCATGTAGTTTAAGTTTAATGATAAGCCTTGCATCATTAAGCTTTTCTCATTAAAGGGAATCATTCAAACAAAAATGGCAGATATGTTCTTTAGCGGAAAGCAAACATATTACATTTATCCAATGGCATGTACCTGTTCAAAGTTATATACAAATGATTTTTTTCCTTTTACCAATGGAGAAAAAGTTAAAAAATAACTTACCTTCAGTGCTTGGTAGATCTGGGCTCAAACAAGACCTTCAGGAGAAAAGCCAAGAAGAAAACCAGAAAGAAAAAACACATTAATAGACAATCAAATCAAGTTGTTGGAAATCGATGGCAAATGACTGCAACTGTGAGTACAGCTACCCAGAGATGAGAGATTGAGAGCGGAAAGAAAGCAGTAGATTTTCCCAGCAGTAGAAACAGAGGTAACGTGATAGGTGGTGTTAGGATATTAAACAGAATGTGTCCCTCACGGCACCCTATTCCCTATTTATGCATAACTTTTGACCAGGGAACAAATAGATCAATTCAAATATAGTGCACTACACTGAGAATAGGGTGCCATTTGGGACATAACCACAGAAATCAGAGTTTCTAACAGAGAGAGTTGCCCAATCTAAGGCATTACAGACTGCTAGACCTTAAGAATAAACAACAACAATAGGAGTGATTCATTCACCCTGGCGAGCATAGAGAGGCGAGCGCGGGTCACATGGAGTGTCCACTGCCAGGATACACTCAGCAACCACGAAACAAACCTTTGGGTTCTAATCTCCTGTCACGCTCTGCTGCCTGGCCAGAGAGCTTAGAGTCTGTGCTTAGGCCATCAGAGATTGGATGACTAGAAGGGAGGGAGGGTGAATCTATAAGTTTCTGAATGAGCCTGTGTGTGTGTTACAGTTCAAGTCGGAAGTTTACATACACTTAGGTTGGAGTAATTAAAGCTCGTTTTTCAACCACTCCACAAATGTCTTGTTAACAAACTATAGTTTTGGCAAGTCGGTTAGGACATCTACTTTGTGCATGACAAGTAATTTTTCCAACAATTGTGTACAGACAGATTATTTCACTTATAATTCACTGTATCACAATTCCAGTTGGTCATAAGTTTACATCGACTAAGTTGACTGTGCCTTTAAACAGCTTGGAAAATTACAGAAAATGTCATGGCTTTGGAAGCTTCTGATAGGCTAATTGACATAATTTGAGTCAATTGGAGGTGTGCCTGTAGATGTATTTCAAGGCCTACCTTCAAACTCAGTGCCTCTTCGCTTGGCATCAAGGAAAAATCAAAAGAAAATCAGCCAAGACCTCAGAAAAACAATTGTAGACCACCACAAGTCTGGTTCATCCTTGGGAGCAATGTTCAAATACATTCACGTTCATCTGTACAAACAATAGTACGCAAGTACAAACACCATGGGACCATGCAGCCGTCATACTGCTCAGGAAGGAGACGTGTTATGTCTCCTAGAGGTGAGCGTACTTTGGTGTGAAAACTGCAAATCAATCTCAGAACAACAGCAAATGTCCTTGTGAAGATGCTGGAGGAAACAGGTACAAACGTATCTATATCCACAGTAAAACAAGTCCTATATCGATATAACCTGAAAGGCCACTCAGCAAGGAAGAAGCCACTGCTCCAAAACCGCCATAAAAAAGCTAGACTACTGTTTGCAACTGCACATGGGGACAAAGATGGTACTTTTTGGACAAATGTCCTCTGGTGTGATGAAACAAAAAAATAACTGTTTGGCCATAATGACCACTGTTATGTTTAGAAGAACACCACCCCAACCGTGGCAGCATCAGGTTGGGGGGGTGCTTTGCTGCAGGAGGAACTGGTGCACTTCACAAAATAGATGGCATCATGGGGGAAAATAACATCTCAAGACATCATTCGGGAAGTTAAAGCTTGGTCGCAAATGGGTCTTCCAAATGGACAATGACCCTAAGCATACTTCCAAAGTTGTGGCAAAATGGCTTAAGGACAACAAAGTCAATGTATTGGAGTGGCCATCACAAAGCCCTGACTTCAATCCTATAGAACATTTGTGGGCAGAACTGAAAAAGCATGTGCGAGCAAGGAGGCCTACAAACCTGACTCAGTTACACCAGCTCTGTCAGAAGGAATGGGCCAAAATTCACCCAAATTATTGTGGGAAGCATGTGGAAGGCTACCCGAAACGTTTGACTCAAGTTAAACAATTTAGAGGCAATGCTACCAAATACTAATTGAGTGTATGTAAACTTCTGACCCACTGGGAATGTGATGAAAGAAATTAAAGCTGAAATAAATCACTCTTCTATTACTCTGACATTTCACAGTCTTAAATATAAAAGTGGTCATCCTAACTGACCTAAGACGGGGAATGTTTACTAGGATTAAATGTCAGAAATTGTGAAAAACTGAGTTGAAATGTATTTGGCTAAGGTGTATGTAAACTTCCAACTTCAACTGTATGTGAACACATGCTGTTGATTTATAAGAACTCATGTCAGCCTAAACAAACACTCCCTGCACACTAAACCCAATAGGATCTATATACTGTAGTCTTTTCCCATGGGGAGTGATGAGGGAGGACACTTCATTCTCCATAATTTCCTTTGCTGGCCAGGCAATGAGTCGGGCGAGAGGGATTTACATCAGACACCCTAACAGGCCTTCATCCCCGTCATTTGAAGTAGGAAGTCGTGGAAGGAGATCGGGGTGCCATCTGGCGATGAGTGGCTCATCTCCCTTTGCCATCGGTACTATTGGCCAACGTAAAATCGTTGGATGATAAAGTGGACGAACTACAAGAACGTATATCCTACCAACAGACATTAAAATTTGTAATATCTTATGTTTCATCGAGTCGTGACTGAACGACGACATGAATAACATACAGCTGGTGGGTTGTACACTGTATCGGCAGGATAGAACAGCAACCTCAGAGTATCTCATGATAAGTTGTAGACCACACTATCTACCTAGAGACTTTTCACCTATATTCTTCGTAGTTGTCTATTTACCACCACAAACCAATGCTGACACTAAGACCGCACACAATGAGCTGTATACAGCCATAAGCAAACAGGAAACCGCTCATCCAGAGGTGGTGCTCCTCGTACCTGGGGACTTTAAATCCGTTTTTACCAAATTTCTACCAGCAGGTTAAATGTGCAACCAGAGAAAAAAAACTCTATACCACCTTTAGTCCACACACAGATGTATACAAAGCTATCCCTCGGCCCTCATTTGGCAAATCTGACCATAATTATATCCTCCTGATTCCTGCTTACAAGCAAAAATTAAAGCAGGAATAGAAAAACTGGTCAGATAAAGCAGATGTTAAGCTACAGGACTGTTTTGCTAGCACAGACTGGAATATGTTCTGGGATTCTTCCGATGGCATTGAGGAATACACCACATCAGTCACTGGCTTCACTGGCTACAGGCAACATTCATACTGAGCAAAAAGGGTAGAGCTGCCACTTTCAATGAGCAGGACTCTAACACGGAAGCTTATAAGAAATCCACCTATGCCCCCCGATGAACAATCAAACAGGCAAAGCATCAATACAGGGCTAAGATTGAATCGTACTACACTGGCTCCGATGCTCATCGGATGTGGCAGGGCTTGCAAACTATTACAGACTGCAAAAGGGAACCACAGCCAAGAGCTACCCAGTGACACAAGCCCACCCGACGAGCTAAATTACTTCTATGCTCGTTTCGAGGCAAGTAACACTGAAACATGCATGAGAACATCAGCTGTTCCAGATGACTGTGTGATCACGCTCTCCGTAGCAGATGTGAGTAAGACCGTTAAACAAGTCGCTTTTTGGATAAAAGCGTCCGCTAAAATGGCATATATTATATATTATTATATTATTATTATTATTATATTAAGTCAACATTCCGAGCATGTACTGACCAACTGGCAAGTGTCTTCACTAACATTTTCAACCTATCCCTGTCTGAATCTGTAATACCAACATGTTTCAAGCAGACCACATAGTCCCTGTGCCCAAGAAAACTAAGGTAACCTGCATAAACAACTACAGACTTGTGGACCTCACGCCTGTAGCCATGAAGTGCTTTGAAAGGCTGGTCATGGCTCACATCAACATCATTATCCCAGAAACCCTAGACCCACTCCAATTTGCATACCGCCCCAGCAGATACACAGATGACGCAATCTCTATTGCACCCCACACTGCCCTTTCACGCCTGTACAAAAGGAACACCTATGTAAGAATGCTATTCATTGACTACAGCTTAGCGTTCAACACCATAGTGCCCTCAAAGATCATCACCAAGCTAAGGACCCTGGGCCTAAACACATCCCTCTGCAACTGGATCCTGGACTTCCTGATGGGCAGTCCCCAGGTGGTGAGGGTAGGTAACAACACATCTACCACGCTGATCCGCCCCGCAGGGGTGCGTGCTCAGTCCCATCCAGTGCTCCCTGTTCACTCATTACTGCACGGCCATGCACGACTCCAACACCATCATTAAGTTTGCCGATGATAACAGTGATAAGCCTGATCACCGACAACAACGAGAGCCTATACGGAGGAGGTCAGAGACCTGACCTTGTGGTGCCAGGACAACAACCTCTACCTCAACGTGATCAAGACAAAGGAGATGATAGTGGACTACAGGAAAAGGAGGACCGAGCACACCCCCATTCTCATCGACAGGGCTGTAGTGGAGCAGGTTGAGAGCTTCAAGTTCCTTGGCGTCCACGTTACCAACCAACTAACATGGTCCAAACACACCAACACAGTCGTGAAGAGGGCACGACAAAACCTATTCCCCCTAAGGAGACTGCAAAGATTTGACATGGGTCCTCAAAATCTTCTACAGCTGCACCATCGAGAGCATGACTGGTTGCATCACTGCCTGGTATGGCAACTGCTCGGCCTCTGACCGCAAGGCACTACAGAGGGTAGGCCCCAGTACATCACTGGGGCCAAGCTCCTGCCATCCAGGACTTCTATACCAAGCAGTGTCAGAGAAAGGCCTTACAATTGCCACTCCAGTCACCCTATTCATTCACGGTTCTCTCTGTTACCGCACGGCAAGTGGTACCAGAGCATCAAGTCTAGGTCCAAGAGGCTTCTAAACTTAAACAACCAAGCCATAAGACTCCTGAACATCTAATCAAATGGCTACCCAGACTATCTGCATTGCCCCACCCCCCCCCCCTCTTTTACGCTGCTGCTACTCTGTTATTATCTATGCATAGTCACTTTAATACCTCTACCTACATGTACATATTACCTCAACTAACCAGTTCCCCGCACGTTGACTCTGTACCGGTACCCCCTGTATATAGCCTCGCTATTGTTATTTTACTGCTGCTCTTTTAATTATTTTACTTTTATTTATTTTTTGAGGAATTTTTCTTAAAACTGCATTGTTGTTTAAGGGCTTGTAAGTAAGCATTTCACTGTAAGGTCTACTACACCAGTTGTATTCGCTGCATGTGAGAAATGCATTTTGATTTGATTTGAATAAAAAGCCAACACACATCTTACTGTATGTCAGGAACAGTACATGCGGCCGGAGAGAGAAAGCATAGGTTTCTGGATTAGCCTGTGTGAATGTGTGCATGTTCCTCCAGAGCTGAAAAAGATGAGGACTAATTCATTTTGTTTGCCATGCATTAGCCACAGCACACACAACCCACAGTACCTATCAGACCGGTGTCTCTCAGCGGTGGTGATGGGCTGGGTCCTAAACCTCTCTGAGGTCCTTCTACTCTCTCCAGGCGAGATAGAGAGTCTGCGCCCCCTGTCCCCCCTCCATGGGACCACTGTATTGTCCTGCACCCCTCTCCAGGGGACCTCCGCCCCCCCTGGGTACACCCACTTTATTTCCTCCTCTCTTTGGAGCACAACAAAGAGATGAAGGGTCGGGTGATGAAGAAAGGAAAGAAAAATAGCAGGGTGAGAGAACACAAGTAAGAGCAGGAAAATAGTAATTTAAGAATTGAAGCATACTTTTAATTTGATTCCCCACACATAATCCCAACCCCTGGATTTATAATTGGAGGAGCAATGAAGGCCACACTCATGCAACAATCACACTGATTATCATTTCGTGTTAGGCAGCGGATGACTGAGTTCCAAACAGAGAAGCCAGCCGCAACTCTTAGCAGAATGCATTGTAGAGCAGCACTGTATTACAGAACCACCTACAGCTCAGGTTTCCTGACGACTGGGGCAGTAGCAGTCGTAGCACTTTCCAGGTAGGAGTGACGAAGCTTGGCCACAGAGATACGAGCGTCCCTGGTCTCTAGTGGTCTCTGGTCTCTATTTCTGATCCCACCATCAATGGCCCCCCTCCGCAGGCCTGCTGCCTCTTTGACCGACCATGGCTCCTGGGCCCTGGGGATGGAGCCTCTAGGGGCCCCATGGGGCTCAGTGTCGGATGAGGAGCGGATGGAGGAGATGAAGGCATCAGTGGTTATGGTGGTGGCGGTTGGGCCTCCTCCCCTGTTCTGGATGTGGGTAGAGGCGGGGGCAACGCTTCTCTGGATGTAGATGGAGTTGTCACTCCACGGTTGTTGGCCCTTCTCCCTGGAGGCTCTGAGCTCTGCTCTGACCTCGGCGGCCTGCAGGCGGGTCATGGATTGTTCCATAGGTCTGATTGGTTCGGGGTCTGTGTCAGATTCCTCCCATCTCATCCTGGGTCTCTCTCCCCCTCTTTCCATGTACCATCCTCTGGGCTCAGCCTCCCTCCCCTGTCCCACTCCTTGGACTCCTCTGATCTCTGATGGCAGCACAGCTTTCCTGCCCTCCCTAGGGGCTCCCCTCTTCTCCTCTTCTTCCACTTCTCCCTCCATCTCCTTTTCCTCCTCTGGCAGAGGCTGTTGGGGCTGCTGTGCCCCGGAACCGGGGCCAGTAGACATGGACAGATAGCTGGGGTCATCACTCTGCCCAGAACGGGTGAGCTGAGGCTGGTGGTGAGAGTAGGACTTGGGGCCTGGAGAGTCAGTGGTGGTATACGCCGGAGCCTGGGGGTCATGGTGGTAGGCTGTGGACTGGGTGGTGATCTGGGGGTGTCTCCTGTACAGGGGGGCCTCGGGGACATGGTGGCCCAGCTCTGGACTCCTCTTTCGAACTCCCTCCTCCCTGGCCAGTCTGTCCCTAACTCTGATTCTTTAAGGAGAGAAAGAGGGTTTACAACACACTCCAGTTTGTACTGAAACTCAGAGAGTGCAGAGAGATAAATTATGGTAAATGCCCAACACATCCCCTTCCCTCAGCCACAAACATACCTTTGCCCCCCATCCCTCCCTCACCTCCTCCCTTCCTTCCCCTCGCTTATTCAAGCGTGGCTCCATTTAGAGAAAACAGTCAAAATGTAATCAATGATATAACCCAGAAATAAGAATGTAAAACCATCTGACCAGTGAGATACTAATGAGAAACACATGATGAACACCAAGTCACCAAACTTAAACAGGGAATCAATTGGATGCAGAGCATAGACAGATCACATGCTGGACGATGGTAGGGGTCGGTTGGTTGACAACACGCTAGGCTACAGCTGTTGTCAGGTGGTGGCTAATGCTTTTCCAACAGTAGTTAAATATAAAACAGTAGCTCTTTCCCATAAGACTTGATTTTGTGGTTCTGGGAGAGTTAAAACCAGCTGTATTGTACAGGTTAATCTCTCTGGAAGGCGGCTAGCATATGGCATAATCACACTCAGCTCTTCACCATTTTCCTATAGTACATCTAAGATGTTACTGGAACAGTTGACAGAGTGCCCTCTCCTTATTTTCCTTTCTCTCTTCACTGGCCTCTACTACTCAAGGTCCGGGAAGACTTCCACAGCTGAGCAGGCCTGGGCCTGGATTCACATCACATATCTTCAGAAGAAATCTCTTCTTAACTGCCATTTTTCCCTTAAAGGCCCAGTGCAGACAGCAACGTGATTTCCCTGTGTTTATATATAATTCCACACTATGAAGTTGGAATACCACTGTGAAATTGTGAAAATATTGATAATGCCCTTTTAGTGTAAGACCTGTTTGAAAAGAATACCTGAAATGTAAGCCTGTGTTGGTGGGGTGGGAGCTTTGGCCTGCCTGGGGACATCACAGCATGAAATTAGTTTGGCCAACAAGAGAGTTCCAAACCGCTCTACCAATAACAGCTAGTTTTCAGCTTTCTCCTCCCCACTCAGACAATCCTAACAAATATCTTGCTTGAGAAATTGCTCTTTGCTAAGAAGCTATTTTGTTTCTTTTTGACCATTTCAAATCGGAAAAAAATCACAGTAAGGTACTTAAATGTTACCCAGGAATGATTTGATGATGAAAACGGCTGCATTGGATCTTTAACTATAGACTTATGAGGAAAGTTAAGCAAAGCTTAGTCTGCTTTTCTCCTAATCTCTGAACGACACATTCCTTTTTGACTAAATCCGGTAATCAGGTATAGTGGGTCAGAAATGGTCTCCTATGATGTCAATGTCTTGAATATAGAAATTTAGTCCGCATAACTCTACTGGACTCCATTGTCTGTCTGTAATCACAAGGTTACCACTGCTTTGAGTCCAGATCCAATGATCTGATTGTTGAAATCTAGAAAAAGGAAACGAAGAGGAGCTAATGGCGCTAACAGCAATACTTTTCCCAGTTCTAATTTCACATTTCTCTGACTATGTGTGTGGGCCTGAGAGAGAGAGGATACATTACTGGAGATATCTGCTGAGTCAAGATAGAGAGGAGTGGGGGATGAGTCGTGACTAAAAGGGTTTTTCCCCCACTGTGACTCTCAGCATCATCCTCCCCTCTCCCTCAGTCTGGCCTAGTCAGCAGAGAGTAACAGAGAGAGTACCTCAATAGAGCACTTACTGTAGGTAACTCTACATATCTATAAGTCATTGAGATAGAAACATCTGCAGTCATTGGACAACCTGAATGGAGGTGGGAAGGGTGAGAATTTGGTCAATAAAATGAGACCTCGGCAACACTATGTTGATGGGGGGTGAGGTCAGATGTGACAATGCCATGATGGGATAGGTTAAGGTAGGTTAAGAGATGGGCATGTGGAGGGGGGGGGGGGTCAGACACCCACTGTACCTGGAGGGCCAGTTGATAAGGGACTGGGTGTTGCCTGCCGAATCAGTCTGGAGGAACCAATCGCTGGGTGGTTTCACTTCCGGGCTGTACCAATGGGACGGGAGATGCAGTGAGTCAGCGACACACTTGGGCATGTCCAAAATGGCACTATTATTCCCATGTAGTGCATTACTCCTGTGGAGCTCTGGTCAAAAGCAGTGCACAATATAGGGAATAGGGTGTAATTTTGGACGCACACTGGGTGAGTGCGTGGCTTGCGGCTAGACTGCCCAGCGTTTCACTTTTAGCACACACACACACGATTGACTTCATATTGAACTTGACCAAAAACGACCATACATCTGCCTGGTACTTCAATGGATATCCCATTCTCTAGTAGTTTAGTGCACGCTCTGTTATGATACTGGTATTTGGAGAAATGTCAACAAACGATGAAATATGAAACAAATCCTCTCCAGGAACATTAATCAAAATGAACAATGAATTGGGGTTTATGGGGTTGGGTTTTATGAAAATAATAGGACCATACAGAGTCAGACCAGTGGAGGCTGCTGAAGGGAGAACGGCTCATAATAATGGCTGGAACGGAGCCAATGGAACGGCATCAAACCATGTGTTTGATACCATTCCACTGATTCCTCTCCAGCCATTACCATGAGCCCGTCCTCCCCAATTAAGGTGCCACCATCCTCCTGTAATACAGACATAAAGTGGCTGTTCCACTGGATGTCATAAGGTGAATGCACCAATTTGTAAGTCGCTCTGGATAAGAGCGTCTGCTAAATGACTTAAATGTAAATGTAATGATAACACAAAACAGCAGCATGTATTGCATTGCACACAGTGTACTGTACATACTATACATGGACTCACTCTGTGTGCAATAATATTGATTAACATTTTTGAAAAACTACCCCTCAGTCAAGTAGCGAATTTCAAGCACATATTCAACCAGTCCAAGGTTTTCCAATGCCTTGCAAAGAAGGGCACCACTTAGAAGATATATATATATTTAAAAAAAGAAGAATGAATATCCCTTTGAGCAAGGTGAAGTTTGGATGGTGTATTTATACACTGAGGCACTACAAAGATAGAGGCGTCCTTCCCAACTCAGTTGCCGTAGAGTAAGAAACTGCCTTTTGTAAACACTGCACGTGCATGATTTGGTCCTAAAAAAGGAATTTAAAAAATCCCTGTGTAGTCCGGACATATACATAGTATATGTCCTTCCTTATCGGTCTTACCGATATCCAGAGCCATAACTTCCTAGTATAGAGGGCTGTACCGGATTGAGACTTCTATCTATTCTATGCAGAAAGGAGAGATATTTAAATAACTAGTCATAGGTCTTTCTGTAGAGGAGAACAAAAGGAAGGAAGTAGGGTGTCGCGGGACGATATGTGATCTACTGGCTCGGTCCTATGTATCAAAATCAGATTTTTTATTTTATTTTTTACATTGGACAAAAAGTAGAGACTCAGAGCTAAAAAACGCTATATCATCGCAGTGCTTGCTGTGTTACTAAAGATCCTGGTTTGATACGGGGCTGTGTTGCCGCCCGCCATGACCGGGAGACCCATGAGGCGACGCGCAATTGGCCCAGCGTCGTCCGGGTTAGGGGAGAGTTTGGCCGGGATGTCCTTGTTCCATCGCGCTCGAGCGACTCCTGTGGTGGGCCTGGCGCATGCATGCTATCACGGTTACCAGGTGTATGGTGTTTCCTCCGACACATTGGTGCGGCTGGCTTCCGGGTTAAGCGTGCATTGTTCCAAGAAGCAGTGCCGCTTGGCAGGGTTGTGTTTTGGAGGACGCACGGCTCTCCATACGGGAGTTGCAGCGACTGGACAAACTGTAACTACCAATTCGATATGACGAAATCAGGGAGGAAAATGTGGTGAAAAAAATTTAAGAAAATAAATGACAGAGTGAAAGAAAGAGGATAAGGAAAAAAAAGAGAGCTAGTGAGTGATAGACAGCTAGCCCTCTGCTCCATGACCTAAACCCTAAACTCTTTCTCCAGGCTGGCGGTTTGGCATGGTGTTGCTGGCCTTCATCAGCCCCAGCTGTGTCTCTGTATGCTGTCATAGTTCTGACCGAGGAGTCACACAGTGCACCCCGTAACCCAACACCTCTTCTGATGGTTAACGCAACACAGCTGCTGCTAAGTTTTGAAACCCGAGAGTGAGAGACAGAGACAGCGAGAGAGAGCGACAGACACAGAGAGACCGACACAGAGACAGATGAGGGAAAGAGTAATGCCTGGTGGGATGTGGAATATAAATGCCCCCCTTAGTGAGTACACATTTACTACCTGCAGGGTACAGCAAGGCCAAGAGCTGGCTGTTAAAAGACTGGAGGGGAGGAGTATGAAGAGCACTGGAAAAAACATTGGAAAATGCAATGCCTTCGGACACCGAACTGCATTGGCCAGGACTGTGAATGCCAAATGAAGAATTCCTTAACTATTTGGTGAGGATATCTAACATTGACAGTGCCATTTTTTAGAACATGACACCAGTACAGTTTCACCGCCTGAAATAAAGGGCTTTGGGTGACTTTGGCTCAGTCATAAGCTGTGTTCGAAAACCCATACTAACATACTGTATGCTACACACTTAATGAGTATAAACGGCATACTAATGGTTCATTTTAGTATACTGTACATGAACAATATCCTTTCAGTTGAGCGTACTAGCTCTTCGCCGGTCTACCGGAAGTTGATGCTGTTGCTATGCAACCTTTTGTTAGCTTGTTAGCATAAAAATGACTAGTTAGACATTTTACGACTTCAGGGGTGTTATTAAACTCAATTTGGAGTGCCAGAGTGCTTGTGTTGTCAGATTGTAAATTCAGAGCGTCTCGCTCTGGGAGCGCACACTTCAGAGCTTGAGCTGCGAGGCGACCTAAACTGGAACATGCTTAACACCCCAGCCATCCTACAATCTAAACTTGATGCCCTCAATCTCACACAAATTATCAATGAACCTACCAGGTACCTCCCCAGAGCCTTAAACACAGGCACCCTCATAGATATCATCCTAACCAACTTCCCCTCTTAATACACCTCTGCTGTCTTCAACCAAGATCTCAGCAACGATCACTGCCTCATTGCCTGCATCCGTAATGGGTCAGCGGTCAAACGACCTCCACTCATCACTGTAAAACGCTCCCTGAAACACTTCAGCGAGCAGGCCTTTCTAATCGACCTGGCCGGGGTATCCTGGGAGGATATTGATCTCATCCCGTCAGTAGAGGATGCCTGGATATTTTTTTTAAATGCCTTCCTAACCATCTTAAATAAACATTCCCCATTCAAGAAATTTAGAACTAGGAACAGATATAGCCCTTGGTTCTCCCCAGACCTGACTGCCATTAACCAACACAAAAACATCCTATGGCGTTCTGCATTAGCATCGAACAGCCCCCGTGATATGCAGCTGTTCAGGGAAGCTAGAAACCATTATACACAGGCAGTTAGAAAAGCCAAGGCTAGCTTATTCAAGCAGAAATTTGCTTCCTGCAACACTAACTCAAAAAAAGTTCTGGGACACTGTAAAGTCCATGGAGAATAAGAACACCTCCTCCCAGCTGCCCACTGCACTGAAGATAGGAAACACCGTCACCACTGATAAATCCACCATAATTGAGAATTTCAATAAGCATTTTTCTACGGCTGGCCATGCTTTCCACCTGGCTACTCCTACCCCGGTCAACAGCACTGCACCCCCAACAGCAACTCGCCCAAGCCTTCCCCATTTCTCCTTCTCCCAAATCAATTCAGCTGATGTTATGAAAGAGCTGCTAAATCTAGACCCCTACAAATCAGCCGGGCTAGACAACCTGGACCCTTTCTTTCTAAAATTATCTGCCGAAATTGTTGCCACCCCTATTTACTAGCCTGTTCAACCTCTCTTTCGTGTCGTCTGAGATTCCCAAAGATTGGAAAGTAGCTGCGGTCATCCCCCTCTTCAAAGGGGGGGACACTCTTGACCCAAACTGCTACAGACCTATATATATCCTACCATGCCTTTCTAAGGTCTTCGAAAGCAAAGTCAACAAACAGATTACCGACCATTTCGAATCTCACCATACCTTCTCTGCTATGCAATCTGGTTTCAGAGCTGGTCATGGGTGCACCTCATTCACGCTCAAGGTCCGAAACAATATCTTAACCGCAATCGATAAGAAACATTACTGTGCAGCCGTATTCATTGATCTGGCCAAGGCTTTCGACTCTGTCAATCACCACATCCTCATCGGCAGACTCGACAGCCTTGGTTTCTCAAATGATTGCCTCGCCTGGTTCACCAACTACTTCTCTGATAGAGTTCAGTGTGTCAAATCGGAGGGTCTGCTGTCCGGACCTCTGGCAGTCTCTATGGGGGTGCCACAGGGTTCAATTCTTGGACCGACTCTCTTCTCTGTATACATCAATGAGGTCGCTCTTGCTGCTGGTGAGTCTCTGATCCACCTCTACGCAGACGACACCATTCTGTATACTTCCGGCCCTTCTTTGGACACTGTGTTAACAACCCTCCAGGCAAGCTTCAATGCCATACAACTCTCCATCCGTGGCCTC
This sequence comes from Oncorhynchus gorbuscha, assembly GCF_021184085.1. Classification (NCBI taxonomy): domain Eukaryota; kingdom Metazoa; phylum Chordata; class Actinopteri; order Salmoniformes; family Salmonidae; genus Oncorhynchus; species Oncorhynchus gorbuscha. The sequence continues at coordinate 38,871,820 of NC_060179.1, forward strand.
CAATTGCTCTTAAATACAAGTAAAACTAAATGCATGCTCTTCAACCGATCGCTACCTGCACCTACCCGCCTGTCCAACATCACTACTCTGGACGGCTCTGACTTAGAATACATGGACAACTACAAATACTTAGGTGTCTGGTTAGACTGTAAACTCTCCTTCCAGACCCATATCAAACATCTCCAATCCAAAATGTAAATCTAGAATTGGCTTCCTATTTCGCAACAAAGCATCCTCCACTCATGCTGCCAAACATACCCTTGTAAAACTGACCATCCTACCAATCCTCGATTTTGGCGATGTCATTTAAAAAATAGCCTCCAATACCCTACTCAACAAATTGGATGCAGTCTATCACAGTGCAATCCGTTTTGTCACCAAAGCCCCATATACTACCCACCATTGCGACCTGTACGCTGTCGTTGGCTGGCCCTCGCTTCAAACTCGTCGCCAAACCCACTGGCTCCATGTCATCTACAAGACCCTGCCAGGTAAAGTCCCCCCTTATCTCAGCTCGCTGGTCACCATAGCATCTCCCACCTGTAGCACACGCTCCAGCAGGTATATCTCTAGTCACCCCCAAAACCAATTCTTTCTTTGGCCGCCTCTCCTTCCAGTTCTCTGCTGCCAATGACTGGAACGAACTACAAAAAGATCTGAAACTGGAAACACATCTCCCTCACTAGCTTTAAGCACCAACTGTCAGAGCAGCTCACAGATTACTGCACCTGTACATAGCCCACCTATAATTTAGCCCAAACAACTACCTCTTTCCCAACTGTATTTAATTAATTAATTTTGCTCCTTTGCACCCCATTATTTTTATTTCTACTTTGCACATTCTTCCATTGCAAAACTACCATTCCAGTGTTCTACTTGCTATATTGTATTTACTTTGCCACCATGGCCTTTTTTTGCCTTTACCTCCCTTCTCACCTCATTTGCTCACATCGTATATAGACTTGTTTATACTGTATTATTGACTGTATGTATGTTTGTTTTACTCCATGTGTAACTCTGTGTCGTTGTATCTGTCGAACTGCTTTGCTTTATCTTGGCCAGGTCGCAATTGTAAATGAGAACTTGTTCTCAACTTGCCTACCTGGTTAAATAAAGGTGAAATAAATAAATAAAACACTGGACACTCGGGCTGAGGAGTAGGGTGATTCGAGCATTCTGACCATACAACTGCAGTCAAGCACCTAAACTAACGTTGGCTAGCTTGCTAGTTACTTCCAGACACAAATGAGACCACTCTGATCATTTTACTCGCCCTAGCAGAGCCAGTTAGGAAGTTATGTGCTGCTGGCAACAATTTAATTACGTTTTTTGCCAACATTTACAGACACCGGCCATATTCAACGGGTGTTGAGCGCTAGTAAATTTATTGCGCTCTGGTACACTCAGACGAAAGTGCTCTGAAATAGATTAGATAGCCAGAGCTTATTTATGAAAGCACCCGAATGTCCATTGAGAACGCACAATGACGATACCATTTAGCTAAGAACGACAAGAATAATCAAGTCGATAAACCATTGGATAGTTAGCAATTAGACAGCCTATAGTTAATATATACTGGCAAGTTTGATGTTTTATTAGCCAACTAACATACCGGTACATACTGCTATAATGATATGCTATGTGGTTCGTAAGGACAGTGTAGCTAACAAATTGTCAGCCAACATAACGTGTAAGGTAACTTATTTGAAAAGTCATTGCTTAATTACATTGTTTAACATTTTCTTAACATTTGTCATGATTCGTTAAAGCAATGAATTTGTATCTGCTCTCGTCGTACTTTGGCTGCATATTTTCCGCCATTTCCTTCAAATCTAAAAACGATGTGAAGCCACGCCCATTTCCTGAAGAATTGCATTATGGGCCCTAAAGTACGGAAATAGTGTCCACTGCGTGTATACTACAAATTTTGGCAAATTTAGTATGACATCCGGGAACTTTTGGCTTACTAACCATATCCATGCTTTGACCAATAAGCATACTACATACTTAAATCACGCCACAAATAGTATGGTTAGGGCGGTTAGTGTGAGGATTCGAACACCGCTCTAGTCTGATAGCAACTGTGCAATTATAGTAGATTCTTAATATAATTTTGACTTAAACTAAATCACCAAAGCAACTCCTTTTATCTAGTCTAATGTATCATCTTAACAATACAGGTTGCTGTTAAACATGAAAGTCATGCACTAACATCAATGCCTGATCTGAGGTCAGTTCAGAATTAAGTCCTCTCAGTCCGAGCTGCGTGTCTGTTTGAACCCTTTTGGACTGACAGCCTGCCTGCGCTGCACTTTAATTCCACTCCAGACAACAGCTCTGGGTTCAGATTGTGGTTTGAAATAATGTGTGGTGGTCAAAAGTAGTGCATTATATAGGGAATAGGGTGCCATTTGGGACACAGTCAATGTTCCTGCCAAGAGGACGACTTTGTGAGGGGGCGAGCGATGAGTGTGCTGCAAGCCTAATGGATAATGTGTCATCTTCCAGTCCCAAACGCAGCCCACCCATCCTTCCATAGGAGGACATTAAAAACCAGACACACAGGAGCATCTCCTTACGCACACGCTAACACACATTCACACACACGCCCCCAAACATAGGGCCGGGGTCAGAGAGGGGGACAGGCTCTGGGCTGGAGCGAGCACAGGCACTGTAGTTCTGTTAAAGGCATCTAGGAGACGCAGTGTGTGTGTGTGGGTGGGTGTGTGAGGGAGATACAGAGACTCTCTTTCTCTCCATCTGTTATGTTTACAGTAAGGGGACAGAGAAAGAGCGAAGCAGATCTAGACATAGTGTAGGAGGTAGGGCCACTCACCCCTGTCTGCTGAGGATGTTGTGGGCCTGTTGCTCTATGAACAGGTCCCCAGGGGACACCTTCTGTTTGGGGGAGGGCAGCAAGGACTTCCGGCCAGTCTTGGGTGAGCTGGGGGGCAACCCCATGATGGTGTTGTGCTTAGCAACGGGCACTTTGGCAGAGGTCGACGACGTCACATCCATGTAGGTGGAGGAAGATGGCGGCTGCGGCTCGGGGGCTTTGATGTTCCTCTCCTGCTGAGCCGCCCTGCGCTGGTTCTCCAGGTTGATGTTCCTCTCCTGCTGAGCCGCCCTACGCTGGTTCTCCAGGTTCTCCACCCTCTCCCTCTCTGTGAATGAGTCAACCCTGGGTCGCCCCTGGCCAGGCTTGCCGTAGCCCTGTGGTGGGGGGCCACTCTACCCACCCTGGATCTACTGGATGTGTAGGAGTGTTCATCCCCCACAGACTCTGCCCTGCAGCGTGTTTCTGGGTGTGTGTAGCCCTGTTGCCTCTCAGAGGAAGAAGCCAACTCCTTGAGTCCACAGGAGGCACCGTATCGGGAAGAGAAGTGGTCAGTGACAGTGGTGTCTGGCTCTTGGTCCAGCGAGATACCATAGCGCTCGGCCAACTGGCGACGCCTTTCTGCCTTGTAGCGAGCGATCCGCTCCACCTTAGAGTCCAGGTCGGAACCAGCGGGGTCTGTGGGTTCGGTGAGGACGGTCTGGGTCTGTTCCTCAGGTCTGCACCGGGCTCTAGACTGCCTCTCTGGAGCAGTGACCAGCTGATGGGTCATCATCTCTGGACTCTCCATGTCCTCCTTACTGTAACGTTGTACTGTGACTGGGGATAGAGGGAGAGACCATTGTTGCTTCAGACTATTACATTATGTATGGACTAAAACACTACGCAAGTAATATATAATGCATGATGTCAATGTATATCTTGCAAATGACTTAATACTGTAAGCAAATATTGACCAAATTCATATTAAAAAGCATGGGTCAGGTCTCTTTATTTATATGGTATATGGAGCTCTGATTATGCTCTAGTGCTGTCATTCTGTGGGTTGCGTAGGTAGCTGATGCAGCCATGTAGGAACTCCAGGTACAAGTTTAGTGAGTGGGTGACTGTATTCTGTTGTGCCTAGGTGTCCTTGTCCTCACTGACAAAGGGTACTCTGTGTAGTGTGTGTGTCCTCACCAACACAGGGGTCACAGGTGTCCGAGGCGTGTGTGTAACGGGGCATGTCTTCCTCTACCAGCTGATTGGTCACCAGGCCTGGGCAGCTGGGTAATATGGCAGGATGCACTTCGCTCTCTATGCCCTCCAACCGCCGGGCAAACCTCTCCTTCCTACACAATCAGACAGAGTCAAATACACACACAGTGACACACACAAACACACACAGTGACACACACAACACACACACACAGTGACACACACAAACACACACACAGACACACACACACACACTGACACACAGACACACACACACACACTGACACACAGACACACACACACACACACACACACTGACACACAGACACACTGACACACAGACACACTGACACACACACAGACACAGTGACACACACACAGTGACACACACACAGTGACACACACAGTGACACACACAGTGACACACACACAGTGACACACGCACAGTGACACACACGCACAGTGACACACACGCACAGTGACACACACGCACAGTGACACACACACACGTTCTCATCCATCACGAATGTCTCAGTTGTACCTGTTCATTTCCGAGTCACAGCTAGTGCTTTGGCTGAAGCCTTCAAAATGCTTCCTCAATTCTGAAACTGGACAGATGAAAACACAGGTAGGTTAAACAGGATAAAACTGGAAAGTAGATAATAAAGTCTATTCAATTCAGTAGTCATTATAAGAGAGAGACACACTTCACAGCAGATGAGGATGGACAGTTTAAGCTCACATTAGCCAACAGAGTTTACTGTAAGTTCAAACCGATCTTGGACAGGCTACTGTCACATCTAGAGCAAGAATAGATCTCGGTTTGTTTGTGGGTCTTGTTATAAGGTGCCGCCGATTCCTCCAGTAGCAGACTCTGTTCTCTACAACACAGTGACAAATCGCTGAGAGACACATTCACAAAGGAACTGACAAAATCTGCATCCCACTTTGATAATAGAAAGAGTACAATCTGCTACTGACTAATTGACTTAGCAAAATAAGTAGTTACACTCTGAATCTTTCAAGTCATTGATCAAGCCCTACATAGAGACAGAGATCACACAAAATGCACCCAGACCCACAGGCTGTGTTTACACAGGCATCCCAATTCTCATCTTCTGGGCAATTATTAGCGAAAGATCTAATCCGATTGTTCAAAATACTAATTACAGGCAAAAAGAACATAATTTGTCTGCCTGTGTAAACACAGCAGTCAGGTAATGGCCTATTGGGTTGGACTGAACCGGACAGCCCCTCTATGGGGACAGACAGACAGAGTCCTATCCATGAGCTCATAGGAAAGGAGCTGCACTGTAGTCAGGATAAACAGAACAGTACAGTACAGCTTGTTACGCGTGTTACTGCTGGACACCACATGTAATAAAGCAACTTTTCAATACACAACAGAAACAAAACAACCAAACGCACTCCAAGTGCCATGTGCCCTGGCCTCTCTGTGTGAGCACACACTGAGGGAAACCTAAAATGTTACCTAAAATTATCGACACCGACCAAACAGAACAATTATTGTGGACATTTTGCTGATATCGTTTATTATTATAAATAAACTTTAGGGCCCTACTAGAGAAATGAGATGTTAGAAATTAAATCATTTTGATTGTTAACGGAGAAATTGATAGCTACAACATTCAATGTAGTAGTACAAGTTTAAGGGTAAAATAAATAACTGTGGTGCACGTTCATGGTATAAACTTAACGTTTTATTTATCGCTATCGTGACAATTCAGTCAATTTACCGCGATATGGATCGCCCAGGGCCCGGTTTTCCGATAGCGATGGAACTTCGGCGTACAAGTGTTTTAACAATGCATCTTTCCTACAACAGCCAAAGATGTAACATGCGTTGCCCACAACATCGCACAGGGAGAACGGTCGCTAAGTGCATTGTTGGAGCATGTGTCGATACTGATAGGATCGAAAGAAAGGGAGAGCTGCTCTTGGATCAGCTTTCTTCATTCAAATCTTTCCTTAACATTGCAATTATTTCACATTACCAACAACATCAGCTCCTAGAAATATTACTACCTACAGCTCCAAATATTAAGGCAACTTATTCTATACTTCCCCAATAAATTGCACTAAAATCACCGATTTGGCAAATCATTGCGCACATGTTAGGCTACTCAAGAAATAGATTGAGACAAATTACAGACACTAGCCTACAATTAGCAAAAAAACAATTGATTGAACATGAAATGTATTTCAATATGATTGAAATAGGCCTAAAGCCTACTGTTTATATTTTAATGCACTCATCTCAGTTTTCATTTGAAACATATTTTTATTCATTGTTTCTTTGTAACACTTGCATAGAGAACTTTGTATTTGTAGTCAACTTTGTTCTGAAGTTAATCAGATGCGTAACCTTTATTTAACTAGGCAAGTCAGTTAAGAATAAATTCTTATTTACAATGACGGCCTACACCGGCCAAACCCGGATGACGCTGGGCCAATTGTGCACCGCCCTATGGGACTCCCAATCACGGCCGGTTGTGATACAGCCTGGATTCGAACCAGGGTGTCTGTGGTGACGCCTCTAGCACGAAGATGCAGTGCCCACTCGGGAGCCTGAGAGATGGATACTCCATGTGATTCTACATTTAGCGGAGGACTCGTGTGTATAAAGTGATGCGGGAGAGCAAAGAGCATCTAACGACGCACTTAGCTGTTCTACGAGTGGTCTGAGCGTTAGCGTACAAGTGTTTTGAAGTGCTTACACACTGTTCACGTGAAAAAATATTTATATTATTTCTGACTGAACCTTGTCAAAGCAGTAAGCACCCTCAGTTATACAACAGGCACCACTTCCCTCAACCCCATAACTCTGGGAAAGTATCCTTTGTCCGAGAATATGCCCCAAATGGAATTCCCTATATAGTGCACAACTTTTGACCAGGGCCAAAAGGGCTTTGGTCAAATGTAGTGCACTACATAGAGAATAGGGTGCCATTTGAGATGCAAACTTTGTGAGATAGAGTCATGTGTTTCATGCACCACAGCATGCTGAAACAGAAAGCCGTGAGTCACCTTTAGGGAGGCTTGCCAAGAGATTTACATCTATATCATTGGTGTTCTTGGCAGGGGTGTTTTTCTCTTCGAACAAGAACCCTTTCTGGAAGCTGCAGGAAAAACAAATATAAACAGAACAGCTCAGTCAGTCATAACCAATTATATATATAAACACTAGATTGCTGATGCTATGTACAGTTATGTACAAAGTTTGCTGATTCAGTGTCTTTATATATTTTTGTCAGATGTTACTATGGAATATTGAAGTATAATTACAAGCATTTCATATGTGTCAAAGGCTTTTATCGACAATTACATGAAGTTGAAGCAAATATTCAATATTTGCAGTGTTGAGCCTTCTTTTTCAAGACCTCTGCAATCTGCTCTGGTATGCTGTCAATTAACTTCTGGGCCACATCCTGACTGACGGCAGCCCATTCTTGCATAATCAATGCTTGGAGTTTGTCAGAATGTGTGGGTTGTGTTTCGCCTCTTGAGGATTGACCACAAGTTCTCAATGGGATTAAGGTCTGGGGAGTTTCCTGGCCATGGACCCCAAAAATTTATTTTTTGTTCCCCGAGCCACTTAGTTATCACTTTTGCCTTAAGGCAAGGTGCTCCATCATGCTGGAAAAGGCATTGTTCGTCACCAAATTGTTCCTGGATGGTTGGGAGAAGTTGCTCTCAGAGGATGTGTTGGTACCATTCTTTATTCATGGCTGTGTTCTTAGGCAAGATTGTGAATGAGCCAAATCCCTTGGCTGAAAAGCAATCCCACACATGGATGCTCAGGATGCTTTACTGTTGGCATGACACAGGACTGATGGTAGCACTCACCTTGTCTTCTCCGGGACAAGCTTTTTTCCAGATGCCCCAAACAATCTGAAAGGGGATTCATCAGAGAAAATGACTTTACCCCAGTCTTCAGCAGTCCAATCCCTGTACCTTTTGCAGAATATCAGTCTGTCCCTGATGTTTTTCCTGGAGAGAAGTGTCTTCTTTGCCCTCCTTCTTGACACCAGGCCATCCTCCAAAAGTATTTGCCTCACTGTGCATGCAGATGCGCTCACACCTGCCTGCTGCCATTCCTGAGCAAGCTCTGTACTGCTGGTGCCCCGATCCCACAGCTGAATCAATTTTAGGAGATGATCCTGGAGCTTGCTGGACTTTCTTGGGCGCCCTGAAGCCTTCTTCACAACAATTGAACCGCTCTCCTTGAAGTTCTTGATGATCCGATAAATGGTTGATTTAGGTGCAATCTTAATGGCAGCAATATCCTTTCCTGTGAAGCCCTTTTTGTGCAAAGCAATGATGACGGCACGTGTTTCCTTGCAGGTAACCATGGTTGACAGAGGAAGAACAATGATTCCAAGCACCACCCTCCTTTTGAAGCTTCCAGTCTGTTATTCAAACTCAATCAGCATGACAGAGTGATCTCCAGCCTTGTCCTCATCAACACTCACACCTGTGTTAACGAGAGAATCACTGACATCACTGTCAGCTGGTCCTTTTGCAGCAGGGCTAAAATGCAGTGGAAATGTTTTTTGGTGGATTCAGTTCATTTGTATGGCAAAGAGGGACTTTGCAATTAATTGCAATTCATCTGATCACTCTTCGTAACATTCTGGAGTATATGCAAATTGCCATCATACAAACTGAGGCAGCAGACTTTGTGAAAATTCATTTTGTGTCATTCTCAAAACTTTTGGCCACAACTGTATTGGTCAATGAAAGGCTTTGAAGCTACCGGTTGGCCATATTGGTTCTTCTCAGAAGACGCAGTAGAATTATACAGTATTTCAATTATATATGCTAAGGACAAAATGACACATATTTAAGTATCTTGTTGTGGTAGTGGGGACAGTAACATTGGTGCTCTCCAAAAATGTTACGTTAAAATGTTGAAACAAATGTTTTTCTATATTTCAATGTTTTTATTTGTATGTTTAGCTCACATAATATAATTTTAACGTATACATTAAGGCGTCTGTAATAGAATAAATGTGGCATAAGCAAATTACATTAATAAATGCATTTCTACAGCTTACAAAATATATATTTTTTGTTACAAACTGTTGGGGAGTAGTAAAATAGAGGAGCAGCGGTTTCAAATCATCTCCCCCTGTCAGTCATCTTGTGTGCATAGTATATAAATAATTGGTCAGAACAATGTCCATGGGTTAATTTCAGTAAGCAGAAATTAACAATGTAATTATATTCTGGTTGCATCTCAAATGCCACCCTATTCTCTGTAGTGCACTACCCAAAAGTATTGATATAGGGAATAGGGTAAAAACAATGCACTGAAAGAGGAATCAATGGCTGGGTTAGAAAACGGGGAACTGGATTCTTAGGAGGTCATGCGGACATCCAAATGTTAAAAAAAATATCTTTGGAAGAGAGAGAGAATCTAAATAGCCGACCAGTAAATCTTGGCCCTAAGTTCTTCCTATTAGCAACTAAAATAAGTCATTATCAAAACTATGTGCAGTTATTTTCAGTAATAGGCTGATTACGTCAAAGTCGTAGATCCTGTTGATCTATTCACACCTGTTACGTCTATCCATTACCATTGTCTATCCATTGTCTACATGTTACGTCTATCCATTACGGATGGGAAAAGAATACCGTTGAAAAATATTAGATGTATTAGATGTGCAATGATACTGTATACAGAACTGAAACAATACACAAATATTTATATTATCCATGAAAATAGCATCTTACCTAAGAGCCCTCTTCTGTAAAAGTCTTTCCTTCCCAAGTTTGATGGGGGTCTCAATCCCAAGTTCTAGAGAGGAGAGAGAAAACATAATTTAGACTTTAAGACCATACTCAGTTCTTCATCACTCGAGTGAGAGGAGACGGACCATTCACAATGGCCTAACTTTACATTTTTTAATGACAAAACATTAAAACGAGTGTATTAGAGGCATCTTAAGGTCATTCAACAACATTTCTCTATGCATGACATTAGTCATGTGGACTTGCAGCACTGCAGAGGAATTAAATACATTAGAAAACTAAAACATGTTTTATTGAATCATGTTGAACAATAGGATCTGTGCAGCCTTTGGGTTGTAATGAGAACAATGTAACTGTGAGCACATCCAAAATTGCACCTATTCCCTATATAGTGCAGTACTTTTCAACAGAGCCGCAGACCAGTGTTTATTTGAAAATGAAACCAGGTGAGAATTGAGACAGCTAACTCACAAAGACACACGCACGCACACAGTAAATTGCGGTACAGCTCTTTCTAAAGTGGCTTGTCTCTATGTCGTCACAGCTCAAGGCGTTAGAGGTTTGATTGCTTTTCATTGAGATGGATTGGATTCTTTAAAGTCTGATCACATGTAGGACTGGCACAATTAACCATGTAACCAACGGTCACGGCCGGATGTGATGAAGCCTGGATTCGAAATCAGGTGACGCCTGTTGTACTGAGATGCAGTGTCTTAGTCCACTGTGCCACTCGGGAGCCCTTCGTGTAGTTAAGTCCTTTTGTGGAAACATGGATTCTTTACAACGTGAAACTTTGTTGCTCCTTGCTGAAACAAGCAAGGTGCTGTAGCAAAAAAAGTATTCAGTTGCCTAGGGAACGCATCCTCGATTGCCTGCACTGGCACACATAGAAATAGAATGAATAAAACTGGCTTGGAATAAAAAAATGAATGAAACCTCTAACCCTGGCACTTTGACTGAGTACATGTGTACACTCACAATGTCTGCCGGGTATTGGGATGCAATAATTTCCATGGTAATGTAGAATATTCAAGTGGTGTTAAATGATGTGGCTCATGAACATGGAAGGAATCAACAAATCACATGTTGATGGGTACACTTCCTGATTTGCTCCTATGGGTACTTTCGCAATGGCCACCAGTCCACCCATTATGCCAACATGGACTTAAATGGGGACGGCCGTTATCTTCATTCTGTCTATGGCAGCCCATGCAGGCAAGAGCGGAGGAGATAAGAAAATGTGCAGAATTGTTTTATTTATTGTGCTTTTCGAACAGTTAATTGCACTATAAAAGGTGACAAACGGTGCCCACACACTGTTAGGGCCTACATAAAGCTGTCCCAACAGCAGAGCTTTCTTTTCAGCACCGTGGAGTGAATCATTACAATTGCTACACCTGGATATCAGCGGAGCCTTATCTGGCAGCGAAACAGTTAATTCAGTCAATATGGCTGACTTGCTTAAACAAATGTGGTTTCTACTGACAATTGAGATATGCAAACTATGGCATAAGGGGACAACGAACGGATAAGAGACAATCCGTCATTTCAATTAAGACAAACTATTTGTTCAGCACTTTTGAAATGTACAGCGACAGTATTATCCCTGTACACCAAGTCAGAACTGTAGGATTAATAGAGGGGACATGAAAGCTCTTACAATATTTGATGGTATTTCTCTAAAACAGGCTATAAACTACATGTGCATCACCAAGTCAGAAAAGTAGGCTAAGTTATTAGGGTGAGGCACATGGGCTACTAACAGCTTACTGCACAACATACACTTAGTATTACTTTCTTAGCTACAGTATACATGTCTCCCTGGCATATTACATCATTTATGCAACAGCATACAATACATTTTTGGACTCACCTTGTTGTGATGTGCTCACTTGAAAAGAAAGTTGGCGCAGCAGTCATCAAACTTTGTCAAAGTATTTCATTCTCTGGAGATTATAGTGCTTTCAAAACAACAGGGAACTAAGGGGGACAAACAAGGTCGAATCATGACGTCAGTGATCTTCAGGCCGATCATTAAGTTTGCCGATGACACAACCTGCGTTCCCGACTTGGAATTCCGAATTGGATGACTATTCAAAACGTATTTTCCCCAGTCATAGCTAAAAATGTTCCCCCTCCAGAGTTCCCAGTTGTCTTGAACGTGGCAGAAGTGATGCTGGATTGACAGCATGGCCAATGTAATCAAACTTTTCTGGCCCATGGTGTTGAATGTCTATCCTTTTAAGCTTGGAAAAGAGACCCTTAAACCCAGACTTGAACCACACAGCCACTCCACTGAATAGCAGGCTTGTGATTGCTTTGCAACACTTGCAGTTAGCCACTGATTCCTTCCAAACCACACATTGTTGAATTTGCGATTTCCAACTTGTTGTGTAATGTCCAATGGCTGATGAGCACCGATACATTTGATCTATAATTTGAGAGTAGGTTGTCGACGTGATTCATGATAATGACTGCTTGTCTAGCTTGCTAGCTAAGATTTGGAAAGTAAGATATTGACATGATCAGTCCAATCAAAGCTACGGTAGATGTAACATGATTTGACATTCTGTGGCCAATGACCTTGAGCCTTTTAGGATGGGCACTTCTAATGTAACTCAAGGGGCTTGAAATTTTCAGTTCTCCCTGTAGATTTTGAGGTGATGTAGTGTCCCCATCAATGAGCCATGAGCCAATCACGACGCAACCAGAGTACATTACCAACCCCAATGTTCAGTATTTTCTGTTGGCTGCCCCTCCACCACAGAAAGCACTGAGCTAGGCTGAAACACCTGCATTTTGGAGCTGCCTTACTCAAGGAAGCAAAAAACAGACCATGTTTGTATACAGCTTTATTTACTCAATTATTTAATTCTAAACAATGTTTGCAAATTGATATGTGACACAAATTAAATCCAAAATAGCATTGAAAACAAGCAACAACATTTAAAAAAATATATATATATATACATTACACACACACACACCTTTCGCAAAATACCCCATAATGATGAAGTGAAAAATGAAATATATTATTTACATAAGTATTCAGACCTGTTGCTATGAGAGTCAAAATTGACTATGCATAGATGATAACAACAGAGAGTAGCAGCAGTGTAAAATATGGGGGGCACTGTCAACTTAGTGTATGTAAACTTCTGACCCACTGGAATTGTGAATTGTGATACATGCATGCTCCTCAACCGATCGCTGCCTGCACCTGCCCCGCCCGTCCAGCATCACTACTCTGGATGGTTCTGACTTAGAATGTGGACAGCTACAAATACCTAGGTGTCTGGTTAGACTGTAAACTCTCCTTCTAGACTCACATCAAACATCTCCAATCCAAAGTTAAATCTAGAATTGGCTTCCTATTTCGCAACAAAGCATCCTTCACTCATGCTGCCAAACATACCCTCGTAAAACTGACCATCCTACCGATCCTAGAATTCGGCGATGTCATTTACAAAATAGCCTCCAATACCCTATTCAATAATTTGGATACGGTCTATCACAGTGTCACTTGTTTTGTCACCAAAGCCCCATATACTACTCACCACTGCGACCTGTACGCTCTCGTTGGCTGGCCCTCGCTTCATACTCGTCGCCAAACCCACTGGCTCCAGGTCATCTACAAGACCCTGCTAGGTAAAGTCCCCCCTTATCTCAGCTCGCTGGTCACCATAGCAGCACCCACCTGTAGCACGCAGTCCAGCAGGTATATCTCTCTGGTCACCCCCAAAGTCAATTCCTCTTTTGGCCGCCTCTCCTTCCAGTTCTCTACTGCCACTGACTGGAACGAACTACAAAAATCTCTGAAACTGGAAACACTTATCTCCCTCACTAGCTTTAAGCACCAGCTGTCAGAGCAGCTGACAGATTACTGTACCTGTACATAGCCCATCTATAATTTAGCCCAAACAACTACCTCTTCCTCTACTGTATACGTAGAATGTTTGCACACATGACTGTAAGTCGCTTTGGATAAAAGCGTCTGCTAAATGGCATATATTATATTATATATTATTATATCATATATTATTTTGCTCCTTTGCACTCCATTATTTCTATTTCTACTTTGCACATTCATCCACTGCAAATCTACCATTCCAGTTTTTTACTTGGATTAATCTCGCCACCATGGACTTTTTTTTGCCTTTACCACCCATCTCACCTCATTTGCTCACATTGTATATAGACTTATTTTTCTACTGTATTATTGACTGTATGTTTGTTTTACTCCATGTGTAACTCTGTTGTTGCATGTGTCGAACTGCTTTGCTTTATCTTGGCAGGTCGCAATTGTAAATGAGAACTTGTTCTCAACTTGCCTACCTGGTTAAATTAAGGTGAAATAAAAAATGTAAAAAATAAAAAGATTTTGTGTACCAGCTGTTTACAAATATGCACAGACTGCCCGCCCTCATCTTACCGGAGTGTGCTGCGTATATCCTGCTAGCTGAATATCCATGACTTCATTCAGCCACGATTCCGTGAAACTGAAGAGGTTACAGTTTTTGATGTCCTGTTGGTAGGATATTCGTGATCGTACCTCGTCTAATTTATTGTCCAATGATTGTACGTTAGCAAGTAATATTGACGGTAATGGCAGATTTCCCACTCGCCTTCTCTGGATCCTTACGAGGCACCCCGCTGTGTGCTCTGTACCTGTGTCTCTTTATCTTGCCAATAACGGGGACGTCGGCCTTGTTGGGTGTTCGCAGTATATCCTGTGCTTCCTGCTTGTTGAAGAAAAAATGTGTGTCTAATCCGAGGTGAGTGATAGCTGTCCTGATATCCAGAAGCTCTTGTTGCCGTAAGATATGGTGGCAGAAACATTATGTACAAATTATGTAAAAAAGTTTTCCGTAAAAACATACTAGCTCAGGCCTTAAACATCCCTCTCATATTGTAGCCTACAGGTACATTTACTAGCTGATAAAGTGACAGGGATCGATTAATATCAGAGAACGAAAACAACAATGTATTCATGTACACTTCTATTAATCTTCTCCATCACTAGCTAGGTTTCTCTCAAATTAGCATCAGAGTTTTGTGCAAGTATTCTAGAATTTGCGTATCCGTAATCCAAAATATGCGGAATTTCCACCAAACCTGTTGCATATAAAAATCAGTGTGTGATGACAGTGCACACAAAATATATTTTTTGCTTAAGTTTTCATGAATCAAATAAAAATTGAAAGTTGAATGTGTTTCCATTGTATTTTCAACTCTACCGATAGTTTTGTCACACAAACTGTTGTGTTAAATAGCAAATGTGCCTGCCCTGGTCTTGGCACATGTGCTCCATCCAACAGCTTGCTGTCTACATGAAATTATTACGGAAAACAGCGAGAATATATTTATTTGTTAAACAGCAGTCAAGCAACGATCATCATGTCACCAGAATAAGACAGACAATATTTATTTTGAAAGGAGCATCAAGATCACCATGCACTTTCACCACCCTGTGAAGTTCATCGTAACTTATTTAATCTGTAGCCTAACAAACTGCAAGGTTTCCCGAGTCATAGTGGGCGTACCACACACACACACACACACACACACCATATTGTCGCGTTTACTTCGATGTAATGGTTATTATATCAATATTTGCGCAGAAAGATGTTTCCACCACCATTTCTAGCGTAATTAATTTTACAGACACAAAAATAACCCACCATGTCGAACTAACCTGTCAGCATTTTAAAAAATGTTATGAAACTTCCTGTTTCCATTATAGCTGTCATTATTATTTTTCATACGGTATGACTTTACTCGCATAAAAACTGTGGATGGAAACGTGGTTAATTATGTAGGCAAAACATTTTAACTTAACGGAACTGTATACTCCATTTTAGGAATATACAGTATTTATTGGTTCTTTACTGCACACTAGATCCACTGATGACGCAATCTCAATTGCCTTCCACACTGCCCTTTCCCACCTGGACAAAAGAAACACCTGTGAGAGAATACTGTTTGTTTACCACAGCTCAGCGTTCAACACCATAGTTCCCACAAAGCTCATTACTAAGCTAAGGACCATGGGACTAAACACCTCCCTCTACAACTGGATCCTAGACTTCTTGTTGGACCACCTGGGGGCGGCATGGGTAGGCAGCAATTCATCTGCCACGCTGATCCTCAACACGGGGGCCCCTCAGGGGTGCATGCTTAGTCCTGTACTCCCTGTTCACCCATGACCGTGTGGCCAAGCACGACTCCAACACCACTGTTAAGTTTGCTGACGACAACGGTGGTAGGCTTGATCACAGACAACGATGAGAAAGCCTATAGTGAGGTGGTCAGAGACCTGGCAGTGTGGTGCCAGGACAACAACCTCTCCCTCAACGTGAGCAAGACAAAGAAGCTGAGTGTGGACTTCAGGAAAACAAAGTTCTTTAAATTCCTTGGTGTCCACAACAACAACAAAAATATCATGGTCCAAACGCACCAAGATGTGAAGAGGGCACAACAATGCCTATTCCCCCTCAGGAAACTGAAAAGATTTGTCATGGGTCCCCAGATCCTCAAAAACGTCTATAGCTGCACCGTCGAGAGCATCCTGAGCAGTTGCATCACCACCTGGTATGGCAACTGCTCAGCATCCGACTAAGGCGCAACAGAGGGTAATGCATACAGCCCAGTACATCACTGGGGCCAACCTCCTGCCATCCAAGACCTCTATACTAGGCGGTATGAGAGGAAGGCCGCAAAAATTGTCAAACTCCAGCCACCCAAGTCATAGACTGTTCTCTCTGCTACTGCAAGACAAGCGGTCCCGGAGTGCACAGTCTAGGTCCACCCATGGTTTTTTAACACTGCTGCTACTCTGTGTTTATTATCTATGCATAGTCACTTTACCCCTACCTACATGTACATTTAACCCAAATACCTCAACTAACCTGTATCCCAGCACTTTGACTCAGTACCGGTACCCCCTGTCTATAGCCTCACTATTGTTACTTAAAATATTTACTAAATAAACAAAACGTATTTTCTTAACTGCATTGTTGGTTAAGGGCTTGTAAGTAAGCATTTCATGGTAAGGTCTACATCCGCTGTGCTCGGCGCATGTGACAAATTACATTTGATTTAACCTGGTCACTAATCTGCTTGTGCAGAGGAATTGGCAAGACGCCACAAACAGGCTATACCATACTATCACTGCAGTGTAAAACCACATTTAGCTGTTGAGATCCTAGTGTTAAAATGGTGCTGGATGAGTCAACATGTTGGAGCCTACAGGGGGCATAGAAGGACATCAGATACATGCCTGTGTTACTTCAACAGCCTCAATGGCAGCATGCAGGTCCATTTAGAGCAGAGGAAAGATAAATAGTAGGAGGGTGCTTCAATGCACTACACATTCCATACACACACACGCATAAAACCACTAAGATCATCACAGACGTCCCAAACCCTTTGATGTTAAAGATGTAATCTACAGGCCACTAGGGATGCTATAGTGTTAAAATAACATCATATGCACGCAGACAGAGCTATTAAAGTTGCCCTGCACTAGTAAAACATGGAGATGAACTGATTTCATGATTCAATGGAGTCTCATAGGCATACACCCCCGCCCCCCTAGGTCTAAGCTGAGATATCAAAAGATCATAGCATAAACTTTATACCCTTTATGGAGCGGTAGGTAGCCTAGTGGTTAGAGCGTTAGGCCAGTAACCGAAAGGTTGCTGGATCGAATCCCTGAGTTGACAAGGTACGAATCTGTCGTTCTGCCCTTGAACAAGGCAGTTAAACCCCTGTTCCCCGTTATAAAGAATAATTTGTTCATAACTGACTTGACCATTTAAGGTTCAATTAAAAAATATATATCAATTTTAATCAAATGTATGAGATCAACTTCAATAGGTACAGTGCCTTCAGAAAGTATTCACACCCTTTACTTTTTCCACATTTTGTTGTGTTACAACCTGAATAAAAAAAGTATTACATTGAGATTATTTGGTCAAATGGTCTGCCTATACACACACACACACGTCATAATGTCAAAGTGGAATTACATGTCACAAAGTCATAAGAAATGAAAAGCTGGAATGTCTCGAGTCAACAAGTATTCAACACGTTGTTATTGTAAGTGTAAATAGGTTCAGGAATACAAATCTGTACTCCACACATACACATAATTGTAAGGTCCATAAGTCAAGCAGTACATTTCAAAAACAGATGCAATCACAAAGAACAGGGAGGTTTTCCAATGCCTCTCAAAGAAGGGCATCTATTGGATATAAAAAAAATGTGACATTAATATCCCTTTGAGCATGGTGAAGTTATTAATTAGACTTTGGGTGGTGTATCAATACACAGTCACTACAAAGACACAAGCGTCCTTCCTAACTTAGTTGCTGGAGAGGAATGAAACTGCTCATTGATTTAGCCATATTTCATTTTCAATAAATTTGCTAAACATTTCTAAATACATGTTTTCACTTTGTCATTATGGGGCAGTGTGTGTAGATGGGTAAAACAAAATATAATTTTAATAAATGTTGAATTCAGGTTGCAACAAAATATGGAGTAAGTCTAGGGGTTTGAATACTTTCTGAAGGCACAGTAGATCTGATCCTGAATGCCGATTGCTTGAAACTGCATTAGACATGATTTATTTCATGATAAACCGACTGTGTTTGACAGCGAGATGCCCCTTTACTGTTCTATAAGTTCTTTCTTGCTACAGGCTCTATACACTAATGCTAATACTTGGAGAAGGCAATAATCCCACATTGGGCTTATTAAGTAAGTGTGTGCAGAAAATACTCACTCCATTCAAGAGCATATGTCCCTGCTGAGATGGGATTACCCTGAGCAGAACAGCCCGCGATTAGAGAGCGCCCAAAAGGAAATGTCACTAAAATGACACAACAGGATCACTTACATTACAACTCCGACTACCCCCCCCCCACCACCACTACAGTTTGTGTGTTGAAAATGCCTAACCACTTGTATAATCTTTCGCATACACTTGAAACATGCACACATACCCCACCAGACACGCCACTATGGGTCTTCACGAAACCCAATACAAAAACTGATTTAATGCATCGCTCAGTTACGTATAGAGCCATGTCATCGTGAAATGACCTGCCACAAGAGGTTACTCAGATAAAAAGCAAGTTTAGCTTTAAAAACAAAAAACAAACATTGAATCACAGTACCTCTCCTCATACTAAATATCTAATTTAACTGTACTGTATATAATAATATATGTATCTATGAATAGTGTGTAAACAGTATTGTTGTTGTTGTCTCTTGGTGTTTTTCCACTATACATTACCAATCAAAAAGACCAAAGGTTTTTCTTTATTTTTACTATTTTCTAAAGTGTAGAATAATAGTGAAGACATCAAAATTATGTAATCATGTACTAACCAAAACAAAGTGTTAAACAAATCTAAATAGATTGTTCAAAGTAGCCACCCTTTGCCTCGATGAAAGCTTTGCGCACTCATTTCAATTAACAGGTGTGCCTTGTTAAAAGTTCACTTGTGGAATTTAGTTCCTTAATGCGTTTCAGCCAATCAGCTGTGTTGGGACAAGGTAGGGTTGGTCTACAGAAGATAGCCCTATTTGGTAAAAGACAAAGTCCATATTATGGCAAGAACATGTAAAATAAGCAAAGAGAAACGTGAATCCATCATAACTTTAAGACATGAATGTCAGTCAATATGGAAAATGTCAAGAAAGTTTCTTTAAGTGCAGTCACAAAAACCTCCACAGGAAAGGAAGACGCAGAGTTACCTCTGCTGCAGAGGATAAGTTCATTAGAGCTAACTGCACCTCAGATTGCAGCCCAAATAAATGCTTCACAGAGTTCAAGCAACTGACACATCTCAACATCAACTGTTCAAATGAGACTGAGTGAATAAGGACTTCATGGTTGAATTGCTGCAAAGAAACCAATACTAAAGGATACCAATAATAAGAAGAGACTTGTTTGGGCCAAGAAACACGAGCAATAGACATTTACTGATGGAAATCTGCTCTTTGGTCTGATTAATCCAAATGTGAAATTTTTGGTTCCAACCGCCATGTTTTTGAGACCCAGAGTAGGTGAACGGATGATCTCCGCAAGTGTGATTCCCACTGTGAAGTATGGAGGAGGTGGTGTGATGGTGTGTAGGTGCTTTGCTGGTGACACTGTCGGTGATTTATTTCGAAGTTAAGGCACACTTAACCAGCATGGCTACCATAGCATTCTTTATTACCGCTTTTCTCCCCAATTTTGTGGTATCCAATTTGGTAGTTAAAGTGTTGTCTCATTGCTTCAACTTCCGTACGGACTCGGGAGAGGCGAAGGTCAAAACTAATGCGTCCTGCGAAACACAACCCAACCAAGCAGCACTACTTCTTGACACAATGCCCACTTAATCCGGAAACCAGCCTCACCAAAGTGTCGGAGGAAACACCATACTCCTGGTGACTTTGTCAGCGTGCATGCACCCGGCCAAACCCTCCCCTAACCTGGACGATGCTGGGCCAATTGTGCGCCTCCCAATGGGTCACCCGGTTGCGACACAGCCTGGACTCGAACCAGGATCTCTAGTGGCACAGCTAGCAACAATGCAGTGCCTTAGACCACTGCGCCACTCAGGAGGCCTACCATAGCATTCTGCAGCGATACGCCTTCCCATCTGGCTTGCGCTTAGTGGGCTTATCATTTGTTTTTCAACAGGACAATGACCCAAAACACACATCCAAGCTGTGTAAGGGCTATTTGACCAAGGTGAGTGATGGAGTGCTGCATTAGACAACCTGGCCTCCGCAAATCACCCGACCTCAACCGGATTGAGATGGTTTAGGATGAGTTGGACCACAGATTGAAGGAAAAGCAGCCAACAAGTGCCCAGTATATGTGGGAACTCCTTCAAGAACGTTGGAAAAGCATTCTAGGTGAAGCTGGTTGAGAGAATGCCAAGCATGTGCAAAGCTGTAACCAAGGCAGAGGATGGCTACTTTGAAGAATCTCAAAAGTAACATTGATTTTCATTTGTTTAAACACTTTTAGGTTACGACATGATTCCATGTGTTATTTCATCACTTTGAATCCTTCGCTATTATTCTTCAGTGTAGAAAATAGTGAAAATAAAGAAAAACCCTTGAATTAGTAGGTATGTACAAACTTTTGATTGGTTGTCCACACACACACACACAAAGTATTTAGAACCCTGGCTTTTTCCACATTTTGTTTTGTTACAGTCCTGTTCTAAAATGGATTGGGGAGGTGGGGGGGATCCCCCAATCTACACACAATAACCCCAAATGTCAACGCAAAAACACATGCACATTTATTAAAAATATAAAACTGAAATATTACATTTACATACAGTGGGGCAAAAAAGTATTTAGTCAGCCACCAATTGTGCAAGTTCTCCCACTTCAAAAGATGAGAGGCCTGTAATTTTCATCATAGGTACACTTCAACTATGACAGACAAATTGAAAGAAAAAAATCCAGAAAATCACATTGTAGTATTTTTTATTTATTTATTTTCAAATTATGGTGGAAAATAAGTATTTGGTCAATAACAAAAGTTTCTCAATACTTTGTTATATACCCTTTGTTGGCAATGACAGAGGTCAAACATTTTCTGTAAGTCTTCACAAGGTTCACACACACTGTTGCTGGTATTTTGGCCCATCCCTCCATGCAGATCTCCTCTAGAGCAGTGATGTTTTGGGGCTGTTGCTGGGCAACACGGACTTTCAACTCCCTCCAAAGATTTTCTATGGGGTTGAGATCTGGAGACTGGCTTGGCCACTCCAGGACCTTGAAATGCTTCTTACGAAGCCACTCCTTCATTGCCTGGGCGGTGTGTTTGGGATCACTTGGATCAGTTGTCCTGGTCCCTTTGCAGAAAAACAGCCCCAAAGCATGATGTTTCCACCCCCATGCTTCACAGTAGATATGGTGTTCTTTGGATGCAACTCAGCATTCTTTGTCCTCCAAACACGACAAGTTGAGTTTTTACCAAAGAGTTCTATTTTGGTTTCATCTGACCATATGACATTCTCACAATCTTCTTCTGGATCATCCAAATGCTCTCTAGCCAACTTCAGACGGGCCTGGACATGTACTGGCTTAAGCATGGGGACACGTCTGGCACTGCAGGATTTGAGTCCCTGGCGGCGTAGTGTGTTACTGATGGTAGGCTTTGTTACTTTGGTCCCAGCTCTCTGCAGGTCATTCACTAGGTCCCCCCGTGTGGTTCTGGGATTTTTGCTCACCGTCCTTGTGATCATTTTGACCCCACGGGGTGAGATCTTGCTTGGAGCCCCAGATCGAGGAAGATTATCAGTGGTCTTGTATGTCTTTCATTTCCTAATAATTGCTCCCACAGTTGATTTCTTCAAACCAAGCTGCTTACCAATTGCAGATTCAGTCTTCCCAGCCTGGTGCAGGTCTACAATTTTGTTTCTGGTGTCCAATGAAGTTACAGGTCTGTGAGAGCCAGAAATCTTGCTTGTTTGTAGGTGGCCAAATACTTATTTTCCACCATAATTTGCAAATAAATAAATTAAAAATCCTACAATGTGATTTTCTGGATTTTTTTTCTAATTTTGTCTGTCATAGTTGAAGTGTACCTATGATGAAAAGTACAGGCCTCTCATCTTTTTAAGTGGGATACCTTGCACAATTGGTGGCTGAATAAATACTTTTTTGCCCCATTGTATGTATTCAGACGCTTTAAATCAGTACTTTGTTTTAGCGCCTTTTGGCAGTGACTACAGCCTCAAGGCTTCTTGGGTATGACACTACGAGCTTGGCACACCTGTATTTGGGGAGTTTGTCCCATTCTTCTCTGCAGATCCTCTCAAGCTCTGTCAGGTTGGATGGGGTGCGTGGCTGCACAGCTACTTTTAAGTCTCTCCAGAGATGTTCGATCGGGTTCAAGTTCGGGCTCTGGTTGGGCCACTCAAGGACATTCAGAGACTTGTCCTGAAGCCACTCCGCGTTGTCTTGGCTGTGTGCATAGGGTCATTGTCCTGTTGGAATGTAAAACCCTCGTCCCAGTCAGAGGTCCTGAGCGCTCTGGAGCAGGTTTTTACTTAAGTAAATAAGGTCTATGTTTTTATTGCTACATGATTTAAAAACCCGTTTTTCCTTTGTCATTATGGTGTATTGTATATAGACTGATGAGGGGGGGGGGATTATTTACAAAAGTTAAAATAAAGACATACCTTTGAATGAGTAGGCATCCAAACGTTTGACTGGTACTGTATAACATTTATTTAGAATTGAATGTAATATCTTACATTGTTCTTGTCTATTTTTGTTCTGTACATCATCATGTATTTGTACGTTATTTGTGGACTCGAGGAAGAGTAACTGTTGCATGTGCAGCAGCTCATGGGGATCCTAATAAAATAAAAACCCACACCCACCCACACAGACGCCCACCTGCCCTGACCTCCCTGATGTTCTGCTCCTAGAGACAAGGTAATCAAAGGAGGATGTGGCATGAGAGGCTTATAGAGTAAAGAGCTAAAATGAGGGAGAGGTTTAGTTTATTCAGAAAACCAAGGAGGGGTAAGTCAGGTGAGACTGAGCCAACTAAAGTCTTAAACCCCTCCCTACAAACAGAGGACTTACAGTAGATACTACTATAAGCCAATTATAGACAATCAATCAAGACAATGAACGGCTAACAAAGCCTAGTCTTATTCCATTAGCAAGAGCATTGCATGTGTAGCCATTGTGGAATCGTTAGTTGTGTGCAAGTAGTTAATGGCTGATCAAATGACAGATGGCTAAGTACATGGCGTGTACAGGAGACTCTTATGTATGGTCAATGTGCTGTAAAAACCTGAACCACAAACACAAAATCCCTCACCAGACCAGAATGGCATGCTATTCCCTACATAGTGTATTACTTTTGACCAGAGTCCTATGGGCCTGGGTCAAAAGTAGTGCACTAGGTTAAGGAAAAGTGTGCCATTTGGGATGCAACCCCTCCTACTGGGTTTGAATGGCTGGGAACCCTTCCTGGGACACCACCAGGAACATCTGTTGTGAATTCTCAGCTAGTTAACCAAGCAGAACCCCCATTCAACACTCCGTTCAACACCCTGGAAGCATTATTGAGAGGGTGAGAATGGTATACAGCTATGAGAATGAGAAACATTGGCTACACAAGCACACAAGCACACACACACACACACACACACACACACACACACACACACACACACACACACACACACACACACACACACACACACACACACACACACACACACACACACACACACACACATAATATGACTTAACATAACTATCCATAATAAACCTCAGACAAAGTTGAGCCCAGAAATAGCTCTCCCTCCTCCTGCAATCAGCTAGTCTCTCATCTTGGCTGCTACGTACTGTCCTTGGAGGCTACAGCTGCAGACAGCGCAAGGAAAGCTGGAAACTGGGGCATTTAAAAAGAGAGCCAGCTACAGCCCACAATTCCAACCCTATCCTCAGTCCCAGCCTCTCTCTTACCTTGGCCGCAGAACTTGACATGGCTCAGGTAGTTTGAGATCCATGGGTTTGCGCTCCGATACATTTTTGCAAGACCAGGTAGGTACAGCGGACAGATTGAAATAAAAAGAGAGCTGGAGAGAAAAAAAGTGAGAATTGCTGAGGTCCAACCCACAGGCAGGCAACTGACTGCAAGGTGATGCAGAGAAACAAAGGCAGTCAGTAACTGCCCCGGGATGAGCAGCACGAGAGAGAGAGAGACAGGGACAGAAAGACAGGAGAGGGAGTGAGCTGAGCAGGAGTAGTAGTACGTAGTAGCGTCAGCAGTGTAGCGTTTGAGTGGAGCGTCGAGGCTGTGGCTACGACACTAGGCTGAGTCTCTTGAGAGCTCCCCTCTAGTCTCCTCCAGCACTAACGCTAATAGTTAACTGGCTAACTAGACAGGTTGCAGGCATGCAGGGAGACAGGGGCTAACTAAAGCCGCTCAGTGCCTGCTAATCTGATTACAGCCAAGAAATTAGCTAGTCTAGGCCCCATCGCTACACTAACAGATTGGACCTGAGAGGCAGGACATCCCTCTCCTACAGAAACTCAGAGATAGAGAGAGAGAGGGGTGAAGAGATAGGGAGAGCGGAAGGAGAGCGAGAGAGAAAGGTATAGTCAGGAAGTACGAAGAGTGTGCTGCTGTGTTCCCTTGGCCTAGTGATAAGACAGCAGTGGGATGCTACAGAGCGAGAGAGGAGAGAGAGACGCACAGAGGGAGGAGAGGGAAAGAGAGCCGGAGGGAGAGAGAAAGAGAGAATGGGAAATCAGCTGCAATGGAGCTCAGATCATGGGATTGTTTGTCTGACTAATCGTATCATTATGGTAAATACTCAAGCAATCCATCCCCAGAGCAAGGCAAAAGAGGAGCAGTGTGGGAGGAAAAATATTGATTTATAGTCTGACAGCTTCTCACACACACACACACACACACACACACACACACACACACACACACACACACACACACACGGAGACCACATAAAGTGAATGAGATTGAAAAGGAGAAGGATACATGTTCAGACGTGCAGAATCACACAATAACTGATAGTGTACACATACAGGGCGACAAAGACGATTACTTTGATTTCTCAGCCAAAAAATTCATGTGATGTGTCCAAACACATCCCACTTGAACCCAGGTGTGATGTGGAGTGTTCTTAAGGAGGGGATGAAAGACAGTTGATCAGTTTATTAGAGGTGGCAGGTTTGCTAACTGCCTGCTACTCAGCACACTAATTGTCCCTCTAATCTCTCTGACATCAATGCAAATGTATTCGAAAGTCGAATCAAGTACTTGATGAGAGCCCATGAGCTCATGTTGCGTAACATTTCAATAGGTTATGCAATTGAAAAATAGTGATGGCCTCTACTGAAAAGAGGAAGTTCAGCTTTCACTATAGGCTAGGCCCACTATATATATATATATATATATATATTTTTTTTTTCCTAATATTAAGCACATTGCTTATATTTTTTTTTTTTGAAACTTTCCTAATATTAAGCACATTGCTTATATTTACAACAACGGGAGTATAGTCTACCTGGCATGAAAATAAACCAGTGGGGAATAGTGTCCTCCATTCGCTATTTAAGAGCAAACTGTTGATGACATCTATTCTTTCCAGCTGCCCCTGTTGTTTCGATACAGGTGCATAATAAATGGTCCATTGTAAATTAAAACAAATTTCACACATATATTATTTAGTATATGTAAAGACAAGAAGTCAACAATTATATGATGGGTGGCAATATTCACCTGTCACTTGTGAATGATGCCCAGCATAAGAAATAACGCCTTTTTTTGTTCACTTTTTTGAATCATAGTGGCACACATCATGTAGCCTTGCCCATAGGCCTATAGTGGCCAAATAACGTCTTAAAATTAAGCACATGAATCCGCTTTTACATTGGTTGTAGAGCCAAACTGGCATACATAAGCAGCGAGTGAGTTATACTTGGGGAAGATCATTTTCACCATAAAAAAAAGCACCTTTATAATAAAAGCAGACGCACTTCAGACCTCGCAAGTCACACCGTGGGTGAGACAGACAGCTATACGTTTGGCTGTAGTCTACATGCTAGGCTAGTAACCATATCATCCTCAGTAAAACCTGCCACCTGACCGACCTGCTTAACTTGCACTGTAAACCCATTAATTTTCAAGTATGTAGCTAGGTGAATTACATACCAAATGAGACGTGGAAATGGCTAAAGAGAAACATCTACTGTAGCCTACACCATACCAAAGCAGAGAGAAACTAAACATTTTCTTGAAAAGCAAAACATTTCAGCTCTACTGTCTCTAGTGGCAGCAGGACGCCGCAGCAGCTCAGCCATAAAATAACCATAAGCACCCCAGACCTACACAGCAGTGTTCTCACTGACACTTAACACTCATCCCATATAGACCGAGGAGGAGTTGAAGAGGACTGGGGTCTGTCACTGGAGAAATGCAGTATCGAGTCTGTGGAGAGGCCTGGGAAGAAACAGACATGGGCCATGCTCTGGTGTTCATGCCTCTACTGCTGGCTCCAGACCTGGGTTCTAATAGTATTTCCGATACTTTGAGTGTTTGATTGAGCCGGTCTAGTGTCCCAAATGGGGCCGGGTCTGTACTTTTGAAACTATTCCACCGGTCCCATTCTCCCGGGTAACCTCACTCAAGTGCAGCTAAATTATTTTAACGAAAACAAAAATACTACTTGAACCCAGGTGTGGTTGGCTCACATAGAGGGTGGGGCTAACAGCCTAATAGAGAACAGGAGAACAGAACCTTCTGATCCACCTTTATTATGGAAAACTATCACCATCTGACGCATACCAGACCTGCAGACTAACGTCCTTATTATTATCATCTGTCCCAGCCCCCCCCCAGCCCCCATCTGCTCGATGGGCACAGTCAAAGCCTTGGGAAAAATGCATCTGTACGTGATTTACTCACCTGGTTTAAGGATGACATCAGGACTTGAAATGACTTGGTGGTGAAGCCTATCATTAAATATGACGACCCTACCGTGTCAAAGGATGGGCAGGTAGATTCAGGCTCTGCTATAACACATGCCTGGCCCTGTCCGTGTACTGTAGCTAGCTCTGTGATTACCAATGTAGTTCAGAATCACGGAGACAGTTAACTAGCCCAGTCCCAGATCTGTTTGTGCTGTGTAGCCAACATAACAATGAATGACCATAGGAATTGGAAAGACATCACAAAACAGATCACGCTTATGCACAAGTTCATGCGCATGTTCATTTGTAGTTACACACCTTACAGTCAAACCTTGCTGCTCCGCATTAGGAGGGATTACAGGTCATTCAAGCCAAAAAGGTTACCCAATATGGCAAACGCATCCCAAATCAAATCTTCAAGGTAAACCACTAGAACACAATGTTAGTCTATGTAGGCCTAACTTCAGCACCTGTACTGACAAAGATCAAAATGCCATGTTTTAACAAGATATGATTGACTGGATTCCAGTACTAAGAGTGTGCTGCTCTGTTCCCTTGGCCCAGTGACAAGGCAGCAGTGGGATACTACACACACAGCGAGAGAGAGAGATTGTAATACTAAACAAATGTCAGTAATTTGACAGGTACAATCCAAAGCAAATCGCTTTTTTTTGGTGGGGGATCTTGAAGAGAAACAGGCCATCGATGAGACATCAGCGCCCGTATCCACAAAGCAACTCAGAAAAGGTCCTAGGAATCCTGTTAAAACCTGTTTTAAGACAACAACAAAGTCCCAGATCAGATAAGGTTTTTAGGATGATGTTAAGACACTGACCAGACAAAGTCTGAGCCAGGAGTAAAATCAACTGATAAAAGTTTACCTATGCTAGTAATCACAACGGTTGGAGGTACCGCACAGGAAAGCGACGACGCTCATTGGCATGGCTGAAAATGGGGAATAATCAAACCGCAAGCTGTGCACACTTCAGACAACCGCAATGAATGTAACTGTACATCAAATGTTGCAATGGTAAAACGTTTTGTCATTTTCGCCTGGAAATCACTTTGCCTACTCTTAACTCTTGGCTAATATGATGGCATGCATGACCTTTTTTTTAACCAATTCTGATGGTTGTTAAAAGTGGAATTTGTACAATTAACAACGAAATAGCTTTGGCACAGTTGGCATCAACTCACTTGCCAATAATGTTGCATAAAACATTTTACAGGTCTATAATGTTCATTGAACACAGTCAACATTAACATAGGTCCTAGTTGCCTTCAATTGCCCACTTATGGGCATGCCCAATTAAAAAAAAATACAATGTGATATTGCGCTACAAAGGGATAGCTTGAAATAACACGTAGGTTAATTAAATAATCTCAGGAAAAATGTGATTATTTACTAGTCTGTGGTTATAAGTATTTAGGAATATCTATTTATGGATTGATCATATAGAAACCTTCTTGCAACAATTCCAAAGCAATTGTATGTGGCGCAACAACCACTGACTCACTGCCCTTTTTCTATTATCAAGACACCTGGTGGTAACTCCTAACTGGTTAGAACAGCTCACGAGTTGTCTTCAATATCTGTCAACTAGGTGGGACACACGACTAAAGAGGCTCCATAAGAGTAAGTGTAAAATGTCTATTCTCAGCACTTATGACAATTTTCTACTCCGAGATGCTTTATGGATGCAGACCCAGGTCTTCGATCATCATAACAGCACATGTATGCATGTCCACACCTCCTCACCAATCATGCACAATACTGATGACTGGATGTCACATTAATTCGACATAGAAGACTTGTATTATTGCATACAGTGAAACCGGTGATTTCTATATAAACACTTAAAAAGAGATCCAGCGACAGTGTGCCACTTTAAATGAGCCCTGCCGTTTCAAGCCCGGTGATGAAGTGTGTGCATGCTTGGGTGTGTGTGACATCCTGGAAGTTAACACGGTTTGTTAAATAATTTGTCTTTTAGAAGGAAAACTTTAGCAGGTTTGTCTCAAACTCCGGACCCAGGCCTCTCTCGGAAATAGTCCAGATATACTGGTTTCTCCCACAGGACAAATATCCCTCTCTTCTGGCAAGTTAACAAATGGAGTGGACCAGCACGTTTGGCTCTACAGACAGATAGCAGTGCTCAGCCCAGAGCTCTTGAATCCAACAGAGACTTCAATGAATATAGGGGGTAGAAAATGAAAGTCAAAGATATTCAGATAATCGCACTCATGCTTGTACAGAACTGGGATGGAGGGAATCAAAGTTGACCTTGGTTGATGGTAAAAGGCCATTGTTTCATAGAGGACATACGGTAGAGATAAGGTACAAGGCAACACTGATGACTTCAAAGTACACCTTCAACCCAACAGTTGAGGCTGTGTCCCAAATGGCACCCCATTCCCTATGTATAGTAGGGTAACTACTTTTGAGCAGGACCCATATGTTTCTGTTCAAAATGTATGCACTACATGGGGTAGAGGGTGCCATTTGGGACAGATACATTTCCTCAGACAGCTCTGAAAGGACCACAGGTCCACATTTACTTGATTGTTTTCCTGTTATAATGGTCCTTGGACAGTTAGAGAGAATTGCACAAGGTCAGACATGCTCCCTTCACAATACACACTCAGACGCATGCATGCTAACACAGCGTGGACGGTAGGTTGACCTTGTTTGTAGCTCACTGTTCTATCTACCCTAATAAGGTGAGGTGTTGCCCAAGTGGCTGGGCATGTACCGTCACTGTTTACTGGCTGGTACCCAGGCGTGGTCTGGCCTTACCCAGACCATCTCTATAGGGTCCATGGCCAGTCACAAAACCCAGGTATCAGTTCAAAAGACCAGACCATGGAAATGTCCAAGACAGTTCACACAAACATCAACATTTTCAAAAAGACCACGGCCTCTACTTACTGTACCCAAGCCTGGTCTTCAACATAACTGACACGAATAGGAGGACCAAGATAACGTCGTCCCAACACCATCATTTTGGAACACACACAGCTAGCCATGCCCTGTTGCCTCACCCCTGACAGGCTAACCCAAAATAAACCAGATAAAAGTGTGCCTAATGGGCTCAATGGCTCAAGGTGGAACGACCTCTGAAGGGCACCATCGACTACTACCCCCACAGTGGTGGTCAACAGCATGCAGCTTGAGAGTTGAAACCTGACATGAGATTTTAATTTACTGTACACCCTGAGAAAAATGTGCACATAGGTACAAAGACATTTCCACAGAGAAAAACAGAAAACACAAACAGAAGTCCACTTGTGATATTGGCAGCTCTATCAAGTGAGACGCAACATTCAGTACCAGAATACTTCACTGATCCAATTTGCTAAAAGTATTCCATGTGTTATTCCCATTCTGTTCCATTCTCACCACACAGTCTTCCCGAGAACTGTCATCCCGTTGTTTAGTGTATTGGAAGAGCTGGGACTAGGAGAGATGTCGATACTGGAAACACTTAGTATCTCTTTTCCATCCACTGAAGGGCCAGAACAGTCAACAGAACACAAGGTAAGCCAACGGGTAGGAGACTGTTCCCTTGGCATACCAAACCAACTGTAGCACCAGAAGATGCTGCTGGCAAAGATAGAACACCTATTCCCAGAGACTGGAAACTCAATTAACAAAAGGAGTGGTCCAAGGGTGAGGAAGGTTGCCTACATGCTTTGTAAGTAGGAAAACCTGCATTATCGGCAGTGTATCAAATACTTGTTCTCTCCACTAATATATATATATATATATATATATTAGTGGAGAGATTAGTGGAGAGAACAAGTATTTGATACACTGCCGATTTTGCAGGTTTTTATATATATCGCAAAGGATTTATATGATATATATATATACACACACACAGAAAATAAGTATTTAGTCAGCCACCAATTGTGCAAGTTCTCCCACTTAAAAAGATGAGAGGCCTGTAATTTTCATCATAGGTACACTTAAACTATGACAGACAAAATGAAAAAAAAAAAAAAATCCAGAAAATCACATACATACATACATACATACATACATACATACATACATACATACATACATACATACATACATACATACATACATACATACATACATACATACATACATACATACATACATACATACATACATACATACATACATACATTAGACTGTGTGCAATCTAATTATGTGACTTCTGAAGGTAATTTCTCGCACCAGAACTTATTTAGTGGCTTCATAGCAAAGGGGATGAATACATATGCACGCACCACTTTTCCGTTTACATTTTTTTTAAACAAGTAATTTTTTTCATTTCACTTCACCAATTTGGACTATTTTGTGTATGTCCAATTTAAAATTACAGGTTGTAATGCAACAAAATAGGAAAAACGCCAAGGGGGATGAATACTTTCGCAAGGCGCTGTACACACCTACTCATTCAAGGGTTTTTCTGTATTTTTACCATTTTCTACATGGTAGAATAATAGTGAAGATATCAAAACTATGAAATAACACATGTGGAATGTAGTAACCCCAACGAAATGTTAACAAATTAAATATTTTATATTTGAGATTCTTCCAAGTTACCACCCTTTGCCTTGATGACAGCTTTGCACACTCTTGGCATTAACTCAACCACCTTCATGAGGTAGTCATCTGAAATGCATTTCAATTAACAGGTGTGCCTTCTTAAAAGTTAATTTGTGGAATTTCTTTCCTTCTTAATGCGTTTGAGCCAGTCAGTTGTGTTGTGACAAGGTAGGGGTGTGTGGTCTCTGCTCGAATCGCGGCCTGTCGAGCCTCGGGTACCCGATATGGCCTCATGCTCACTTTTCTCCCTGGTAGGGAAACGATATCATGAGCCGTAACCTCCGTTCAGCCAGGTACCTCTGAAAACACCTGTTTTTCTGGATCAGGGGCTTTACTTCCTGTACTTGTGCTGGGGACAGAGTGAGTGAAATATTTACTTCGGCTGTCTCCTGAGTGTGTGTGGGGTATGTGACCATTAGTGTTTCTCTCTCTCTCCATGCTTTTAACAGGTTGATGTGATAAATCTGTTCCTGGTGCCATCGACCTGGCTGTCTGATCCGATAATTAACTTCTCCTATTCTCTCCAGTACTTCATATGGTCCTTTCCACGTGGCTAGTAGTTTACGCTCTACCGTGGGGATCAGCACCAACACCTTATCTCCCAGTTGAAATTCCCTCAGGGTAGTCTGCCGGTTATAAGTGTGCCACTGGTGCTCCTGTGCTTGTCTCATGTGCTCTCTGACGATGGGCATGACTGTGGCTATCCTGTCTTGCATTGCCGTGACGTGCTCTATGACACTAGTATACGGGGTGGATTGGTGCTCCGAGGTTTCCCGGGCTATGTCTAAGATTCCCCGGGGATGCCTCCCATATACCAGCTCAAAGGGAGAAAACCCCAGCGAGGCTTGAGGAACCTCTCTAATGGCAAACATCAGATACGGCAACATGCAATCCCAGTTTCTCCCATCCTTATCGATTACCTTCCTGAGCATTGACTTCAGGGTCCGGTTGAATCTCTCAACCAGCCCGTCCGTCTGAGGATGGTAAACCGATGTCCTCAACTGTTACCTGCCACAGTTTACAAAGGTCCGCCATAAGGTGGGACATAAAGGGGGTCCCCTGGTTGGTAAGGATCTCCTTTGGAACCCCTACCCTGGTGAACAAGAGCACTAAATCCTTTGCGATATTTTTGGAAGCCATCGTCCGAAGGGGAATGGCTTCTGGGTAGCGAGTGGCATAATCTAGAATGACCAGAATGTATTGGTGCCCTCTGGTGGATTTGGGTAGTGGGCCCACTAAATCCATCGCTATCCTCTCAAATGGCGTTTCGATTATGGGGAGTGGCACTAACGGGCTTCTAACAGCTGGTCGGGGAGCTGTTAACTGGCACTCCGGGCACTCTCCACAATGCCGAGCCACTTCAGCTTGAATTCCTGGCAAGTAAAACCTCCTTACAATTCGGTCTCGGGTTTTATCGATACCAAGGTGTCCACCCAGAATGTGCCCATGAGCTAGATCCAGTACTGTCCTCCGGTACCGGGTGGGAACCAACAACTGTTCCACCACATCAACCCCTATTTGAGACTCTGTACACCAAACCCTTTTTCATGATGAAGTGGGGAAAACTATTAGGCATCATCCCAACATTTATGGGAGTACCATCTAAGACCTGCACATCTGCTCTGGCTTGCTGCAGGGTCGGATCCTGGTTTTGGGCCGTCCCAAAATTAGTCAAAGTTTGCCACTTCATCCTCCTCCTCCCCTACTAGCACCTGTGATGTTGTCCCTTTCCTTTGCAAAGTTAGGAAAGTCTCTACCCAATATTACATCATATGGCATCTTTGGGACCACGCCGACCTCATAATCCAGCAGACCGTCCTCTGTTTGTATGCTCACTAAGGCCATGGGGTACAGACGGGTATCCCCATGAATGCATGTAACACTGATATCCTGTCTTGTATCCAGTTTATGATTCGGCACTAGGCTTGCAACGACCAGGGTTCGCATACTGCCAGAATCCAGCAGTGCTTCAACCTCTTTCCCTTCAACCTTCACCCTGCACATATGTTTGTTTCTTGATCTTTTAAGTACAGTGGTTACAACAGGACATGCATACCATATATCATCTTCATTTTCACCGAGGTTACATAGCATTGGCTCTTCTTTAATAGGGCAGTAGGCTGCAATATGTCCTGGTTGATTACAATTGTAACAGATAATAGGGGTTCGGGGGGAGGCCCCCCTCGACACCCAGTCCCGGTTTCCGTTTTTTCCCTTAGTGTCTCGGCCTGATTCTGATTCTTTCCTCATGGCCCCACGCTGCTCTCTTCCCCCTCCATATGTTGGGACAGCCTTCCCCTGTCCGCTGGTTCGCCCAGGCCTGGGGAACGGGAATCTTTCCTCCTGTGCCTGCTCAGCTTTTCCTGCCGTACAATACCATTCAACCAGGCCCACGAGATTGTCGGTGGAAAGTACCTCTTTCTGGCCAACCCATCGTCTCACTTCTTGGGGTAGACCTCGCTGAAACTGGTTGAGTATGATGGTCTCGACGGATGACCGGGTCTCTGGTCGCAACCATTTCCGTGTCAGGTGAATCAAGTCGAACATCTGTGTTCGTGGGGGTTGTCCCGGTCGGTAAGATCCACTGGTGGAAGCAGTGTGCCCTCACAGTATTGGTCACTCCCAGTCTAGTCAGGATCTCTCCCTTTAGTTTATCGTAATCCTGTGCATCTTTCAACTCCAGGTCGAAATACGCTTTTTGAGCGTCCCCTGCCAGGTATGGTGCCAGAAGCCCTGCCCATTCTTCTTTCGGCCACTTCTCCCTCTCTGCCGTACTTTCGAAGGTGGTAAGACATGCTTCCACATCATCCTGTGCTGTCATTTTTTGAAGAAAATGATTGGCCCGCGTCTGGGTATTTGCAGCTGGTAATTGAGCCCCAATTTGGTCCGCTAGCCCCTTTAGGCCTT
Source organism: Oncorhynchus gorbuscha (assembly GCF_021184085.1). Taxonomy (NCBI): domain Eukaryota; kingdom Metazoa; phylum Chordata; class Actinopteri; order Salmoniformes; family Salmonidae; genus Oncorhynchus; species Oncorhynchus gorbuscha. The sequence goes on from NC_060179.1 coordinate 38,906,598, forward strand.
CTCTTGCTCTTCTCTGAGCAGCTGGTTGGTGCGGTGCTGGACCTGTAACGTGTCCTGATACATTCGCATTGCATCCTGATGAACTATTTGTTGAGATCTAGTTGCCTCTTGTTGGGCCGCCGCCGCTTGTAACAGGGCCTGTATGGCTCCCTCCATACTCATTTTCCTGAGAAACTGTCCTAACCAAACAAAGCCACAAAAAAACCTGACTCCCCTTTGGAGTGCTAACTGAACATTTGTATTTTTATTCTACCTAACCAGTGGTATGGTTAGTCCATCCCCGCATTCTCCACCACGTGTGGCAAACTTCTTCAAGGTTAGGAGCGTTTGTCACAAATTAAGTGGTAAACTGTCACCAAATCACCCAAGAATGAGAGTTCTTTCGAACAGGACAGTACCTGTGTGTTTGTTTCTCCGTCCTGGTCCACCCAGGCCGTAGGCGAGGTCAAGTATAGCAGGGTTCGGTACTCGAGTCGGGTTCTCGGTAGTTCCAGGTCCAAACGCCAACAGGTAAATCCAAAACAATCCAGCTCATACACGGTAAATCCAGCCAATCTCTATTGTCTCTTTCTCTATTGTTCATAGATCCTTCCAGCCCTCTCTCCAGCCCTCTCTTTGACCCTTTATCTCTGGGTCGGCTCCACCTTCTGAGGGTTCCCCTTGCTTCTGGGACTTGTAGTTTTGGCGGTCGGCCATTTTGTGATCTGTAGTTCTGACAGGGGTGGCCATTTTAGTGATCGGGCAGAGCCCATTTATTAGTTCTGCTCTCACATATCTGCCATTTATCTTTGCCACAGGGTGGTATACAGAAAATGGTATTTTACTAAATAAGGCTGAGCCCATATTATGGCAAGAAAATCTCAAATAAGAAGATAAAGTAATGATGGACTGTCGTTTAAGACATGACGGTCAGTCAATACTTTTCAAGTTTCTTCAAGTGCAGTTGCAAAACCATAAAGTGCTGTGATGAAACTGGCTCTCATTAGGACTTCCACAGGAAAGGAAGACCCAGAGTTACCTCTGCTTCAGAGGATAAGTTAGAGTTAACAGCACCTCTGAATGCAGCCCAAATAAATGTTTCACAGAGTTCAAGTAACAGACACATCTCAACATCAACTGTTCAGAAGAGACTGCGTGAATCAGGCCTTCAAGGTCAAATTGCTGCAAAGAAACTACTACTAAAGGACACCATTAATAAGAAGAGACTTCCTTGGGCCAAGAAACACGAGCAATAGACAGACAGGTGGAAATCTATCTTTGGTCTGATGAGTTCAAAATGTGACATTTTTGGTTTCAACCGCCATGTCTTTGTGAGATGCAGAGTAGGTGAACGGATGATCTCCGTATGTGTGGTTCCCACCGTGAAGCATGGAGGAGGTGGTGTGATGCTGTAGGGGCTCTTTGCTGGTGACACTACCAGGGATTTATTTAGAATTCAAAGGGTGGCTACTTTGAAGAAACTCAACTATAAAATCTATTTTGATTTGTCCATTTTGATTTTTTGCTTACTACATGAATCCATGTTGAATCCATAGTTGATGTCTTCACTATTATTCTGTTATGTAGAAAAAAATGAAAACCCTTGAATGAGTAGGTGTACACACACACCCCCGGTCAAACGTTTTAGAACACCTACTCATTCAAGGGTTTTTGACAGCTTTGCACACTCTTGGCAAAGCCTTTGACAGCTTTGCGCACTCTTAGCATTCTTTCAACCATGCTTTTCCAACAATCTTGAAGGAGTTACCACATATGCGAAGCACTTGTTGGCTGCTTTTCCTTCACTCTTTGGTCCGACTCGTCCCAAACCATCTCAATTTGATTGAGGTCGGGGGATTGTGGAGGCCAGGTCATCTGATGCAGCACTCCATCACTGTCCTTCTTGATAAAATAGCCCTTACACAGCCTGGAGGTGTGTTGGGTCATTGTCCTGTTGAAAAACAAATGATAGTGGGACTAAGCCCAAACCAGATGGGATGGCGTATCACTACAGAATGCTATGTTATTACAGAATGTGTTATTTTATAGTTTTGATGTCTTCACTATTATTCTACAATGTAGAAAATCATCAAATAAAGAAAAACCCTTAGGTGTTCTAAAACTTTTGACCGGTAGTGTATATATAAAATGCTGTATAAATAAAGAGCTATACTGATCAACAGAAAGTGCACAATTGTGATTTTAAATCAGACAATAGAGTTTGCCCAATTCAAAGCTCACCTATATCTGTGCATATCATCTATTACTAAGAGGTAATAATATATATTATTTTCTCAATGTTGCTGGTTTAGTCATTATGTGCTTGGTAGTGTTTAACATTTACATTACATTTAAGTCATTTAGCAGACGCTCTTATCCAGAGCGACTTACAAATTGGTGCATTCACCTTATGACATCCAGTGGAACAACCACTTTACAATAGTGCATCTAAATATTTTAAGGGGGGAGGGGGTGAGAAGGATTACTTTATCCTATCCTAGGTATTCCTTAAAGAGGTGGGGTTTCAGGTGTCTCCGGAAGGTGGTGATTGACTCCGCTGTCCTGGCGTCATGAGGGAGTTTGTTCCACCATTGGGGAGCCAGAGCAGCGAACAGTTTTGACTGAGCTGAGCGGGAACTGTATGCGAGCAGGCCAGAGGTGGATGAACGCAGTGCCCTTATTTGGGTGTAGGGCCTGATCAGAGCCTGGAGGTACTGAGGTGCCGTTCCCCTCACAGCTCCGTAGGCAAGCACCATGGTCTTGTAGCGGATGCGAAGTTCAACTGGAAGCCAGTGGAGAGAGCGGAGGAGCGGGGTTTGGGAAGGTTGAACACTAGTCGGGCTGCGGCGTTCTGGAAGTTGTAGGGGTTTAATGGCACAGGCAGGGAGCCCAGCCAACAGCGAGTTGCAGTAATCCAGACGGGAGATGACAAGTGCCTGGATTAGGACCTGCGCCGCTTCCTGTGTGAGGCAGGGTCGTACTCTGCGGATGTTGTAGAGCATGAACCTACAGGAACGGGCCACCGCCTTGATGTTAGTTGAGAACGACAGTTTGTTGTCCAGGATCACGCCAAGGTTCTTAGCGCTCTGGGAGGAGGACACAATGGAGTTGTCAACCGTGATGGCGAGATCATGGAACGGGCAGTCCTTCCCGGGAGGAAGAGCAACTCCGTCTTGCCGAATTCAGCATGAGGTGGTGATCCGTCATCCACACTGATATGTCTTGCAGAGATGCGATCAACCTGGTCATCAGAAGGGGGAAAGGAGAAGATTAATTTGTGTCGTCTGCATAGCAATGATAGGAGAGACCATGTGAGGTTATGACAGAGCCAAGTGACTTGGTGTATAGCGAGAATAGGAGAGGGCCTAGAACAGAGCCCTGGGGACACCAGTGGTGAGAGCGCGTGGTGAGGAGACAGATTCTCGCCACGCCACCTGGTAGGAGCGACCTGTCAGGTAGGACGCAATCCAAGCGTGGGCCGCGCCGGAGATGCCCAACTCGGAGAGGGTGGAGAGGAGGATCTGATGGTTCACAGTATCGAAGGCAGCCGATAGGTCTAGAAGGATGAGAGCAGAGGAGAGAGAGTTAGCTTTAGCGGTGCGGAGCGCCTCCGTGATACAGAGAAGAGCAGTCTCAGTTGAATGACTAGTCTTGAAACCTGACTGATTTGGATCAAGAAGGTCATTCTGAGAGAGATAGCGGGGGGAGAGCTGACCAAGGACGGCACGTTCAAGAGTTTTGGAGAGAAAAGAAAGAAGGGATACTGGTCTGTAGTTGTTGACATCGGAGGGATCGATTTAAGGATGAGGCTGCCATCTTGTCAGAATCCTGTCATAGAGGAAACAAGGTCCTGGGCTAGGTTAGTTGCTGATCAGCTCCAAGTCAAACAGCCAGGTTCTCGTAAGGAATTGGGAATGTTACGCAAGAATCAGAATGGGTTCTACAAACCAGTTCCTTTCCAATAGATAAGAATTGGGCCAGCTCGCGATCAAATTGATAAGAGCTATCCAGCCAACTATCATATCAATCAGACCACTTCTTCACTGAACACATAATAACAGACAGCCCAGCTAGCTTTCGCTTCAAACCATATAAAAGCATTTAGAAGCCAGTAAGTATTTCAATGAGTCTACTAAAAATGTTATCTTCTCACTACAAACTCTCTCCTGCCATGTCAGCAACACAACTCCTTACTTACTTGGCTCAAGTTTTCCTCTCAGGCTACATTAGATGTGACAGAGTAATGCCTGGGCTGGGTCTGTTGGTAGTAGTACCTAGTTTGGGTGGGTAGTTCCACAGTGGGTCTGGAATAAAGTCACAGCTGAGCACAGGAGGGCTCGCGGGAACAACTGACAGGAGTGGCATGAGGCACGAGTAGCCAGCACCAGTGGAATGATGACCACCTCCCCCCTGCTCACCCCCCTCTCAGGAAAGCATGTGTGGTAGCTTCGTCTGCAACAGGCATGATTCAGGGAGCTGACCAATTTATAAAGCTGCTTTTACACTCTGGTGATGCCAGGCCAATCAAACAAACAGAGACAGAGAGGATAGAAGAGGAAAGGACAGAGAGCTATACCATGATTCATGTCCTAGGTTATAACTGGATACGCCAGCAACCATTGATGGCCTCAATGCTGGAGCTTTGATAGCCCTCAATCTCCCAGAAATATATTTCTCTCTTGCTCAGTCAACACAAAAAAGGAACAAGTCAGCGGTCACAGGGCAAGAATCCACTCTCGGATTGACACCAAACTTTTGACACTTAAAACACAGACTTTCCGCCAACTTAAAAAAAAGTAATTAACAGTAGCTAGCTATTATTTTCTCAATGTTGCTGGTTTTGTCATGATGTACTTGGTAGTGTTTAAGGATGAGGCAGCCATCTTGTCAGAATCCCTTTGATATACTTTATTAATGACTAGTGATAACTACTACCTTCTCCAGAGGGTGTACAGGTGACAACAAGATGTAAGTCAAGGTCTCACATGGGTTCAAAAGCATTAAGAGAAATGTTCACTGGACCACTATTTTAAGATCATAACAACAACCCATAGGCAGTAACACGTGTAACATATTGGCCAATAGGAAGTGATGAAAGATGAGGTTTGCCATAGCGTTTCGGGTTGATGTGGTGGGTTAAATCTGTCCTGTGTCGATGACAGGGTGAGGGCATATTCTGGATGTGGGCCAATACTAAACACTATTGTCCTGTTGCCAAGACAGCCAAGAAGGCAGCCTCCATGCCAAATACTTTTATAACCATCACAAGACACCAGAGCCTGTCGTTTCCAATGGAAGAAAATGAATCATAGCGAGCAGAACAAGCAACGTGGTGGGCAGAGCCTAGCACAAGCTAGTGAGATCCTATTGGCGAGTTCTAGCATTTATTTGCCAAATTTCCGTTAGGAAATGGCTACACTGAATTGCGCATGTGCAATAACTCAATTCGCCTGTGTTCTCCTAAACACAGCGTTCTTTTTAACTTTGGGCAAAGGGTAAAGTGCACAAAATGCAGTCCACTCTGTTTGTTACAGATTATAGTTTTGGAAACAGAAAACTGTATGGAGATCAAATGTTTAATAGATGAGAAAATGAGCAGAATTTCAGACAAAATCCATGTCTTTCCATCTTCTCCCACTGACTGGGCCACTGGGCTTGCTCTCATCATATTTGTTAGTGAATGGAAACACCAACCGGATGCTTCACATTTATACATCCGATTAAATATCTGGCTCATTGTTCTGTGTCCATGCCTTGCTCATGACATTCACATTACTGTACATAAAGAGCAGCCAAACACCTTGTCACTTCACTAACAGAGGAGAAGAGGCGTAAAATTATCATCCCACTGTCATCATGTCTATATTTACTCGATGGGAACTAAGTGTGGGTGGAGGGTTCAAAAAGAATGGGATGAAACTGACCGAGAGCAACTAACCGTAACTAAGACTCAATGAGGACGGCTGTTCTGTCTTCTTTGGACTCACACTGGGACAATACACCCATTCAATGAAAAGACATGTTGACCGTTATAGGTTCAAATCTCAGGAAAAGTACTCAATAAGTCAGCAAGCAACACAGAGCCTAAATAGTCACCAGGAAACACAAAGCTGAACTGACCCCCATCACCTGCCACTCAAAGAGATGGTTTCTCATCAAACAGTACCCTCTGGTGTTCACCGACAGGTACTGACTGAGGATATACCCCTTTACTTAGCCAACGGCTGGCTCAATAATAACATGAATTAACTGTATTTCAAAACATATTTTTTATTGATTTGTTTATCTTTGTGTTACAAACGTCAACCCTGAAGCTGATTTATGTTCTGTCAGTTGGTTGGGAAATTGGGTCCTGGGCATGAGGCCAGAGCTTTGAGGTTATTCAGCACAGAGGCAAGGCGCATCGCTTTGTGCTTTCTCTCGGTGGGTTAGCAACGGTTAGCTTAGAAGGCAGAGGAGAGGAGACTGATATTAGCACTTTCGTAGCCAACCACTACACGACTTTCAAAATCGTAATGTCGCTGAGCCCCTCACATTAAACAATCTTTCCTGTGGTTATTTTTGCACAAGGTAATGGTGCACACGCTAAACGTTCTGGCACGGGCAGGGTGTCACTAGGGTTGCATAATTTGGTCACTTTTCCCCCCTCATAATTTAGCCTACTGTTCTGACTTGGTGGTGCACATGTAGCCTATAGCCTGTTTTAGAGAAATGTAATTGAATATTTTAAGAGCTTTCATTGACTGCTTATATAACCCCTTTATTTTATCCTATGCTTCTAACTTGGTGTACAAGGAGAATACTGTAAGAACGGAGCATGTTCTGAATTATGTCGCTGTATATTTCAAAAAAGTGTTGAACAAGTACAAGTACAAGTACAAGTGTTGAACAAGAACAATATTGACCACGTCCGTCCTACAGTAGATCACTCATTAAGTTCTAAACTGAAATAACGGATTGCCTCTTATACGCTTGTCGTTCCCTTATGCCATAGTTTGTACATCTCAATTGTCAGTAGAAACCATATTTGCCAAAGCAAGTCAGCCATATCAGCTATGTTACTTTTAAAAAAGCAGTACATGAGGCTGAATTAACTGTTTTGCTGCCAGACAAGGCTCCACTGATAGCCAGGTGTAGCGATGGTAAGAATTCACTCCATGGTGCTGAAAAGAAAGCTCTGCTGTAGGGACAGCTTTATGTACCGTTATAGTGTATTATTTAGTGGTATTGCTGGGAAGTATCTAAAAAGTCGAGTGTTTTTGCCCCACCAAGATTTACATGCTAAAATCATTACTGTGGGTCTGAAAGAACTGCTATTGCCTTCCTGCCTGCCCGCTCTCTTGGCTTCTGTATTTAACATTGGGCAAACAAGAACTTGCATCCCTCTTTAAATAGTCTATTGGTATAAGAAATGCAAGGACAAAAAAAATGCCTAGCTAACTACTCTAGTCTACCTTTTCCTGCATGGGACTCGAATAGCTAAGGAGCATGTTTTAAGGAGAGGCTAGCAGACCACAGGTGCGCACTGTTCACGAGACAGAGTCTATAAATTATAAGCTTATTATTATGAATAACCCATCATTCATTAGCTAATACTGCATTGAATTTATTACCCAAAGAGGAAGGCGAGGATACGGAGAGATGTATATATACACACACTGAACAAAAATAAAACGCAACACGGAACAATTTAAATGATTTTACTGAGGTACAGTTCATAAGGAAATCATTCAAATTAAGTACTCATTAGGCCCTAATCTATGGATTTCACATGACTGGACAGGAGCGCAGCCATGGGTTGGCTAAGGCCCACCCACTGGGGAGCCAGGCCCAGCCAATGAGGATGAGCTTATCCCCACAAAAGGGCTTTATTACAGACAGAAATACTCCTCAGTTTCATCATCAGCTGTCCGGGTGGCTGGTCTCGGGAGATTCACGCAGGTGAAGAAGGCGGCTGTGGAGGTTCTGGGCTGGCGTGGTTAAATGTGGTCTGCATTTGTAAGGCTTGTTAGACGTACTGCCAAATTCTCTAAAATGACGGCGGTGGCTTATGGTAGAGAAATTAACATTAAATTCTCTGGCAACAGCTCTGGTGGACATTCCTGCCGTCAGCATGCCAATTACAGGCTCCCTGAAAACGTGAAACATCTGTGGCATTGTGTTGTGTGACAAAACTGCCTATTTTAGAGAGGCCTTTTATTGTCCCCAGCACAAGGTGAACCTGTGTAATGATCATGCGGTTTAAATCAGCTTCTTGATATGCTACACTTGTTTTGTGGATAGATGATCTTGGCAAAGGAGAAATTCTCACTAACAGGCATGTAAACAAATGTGCAGAAAAACAGAAGTTTTTTGTGCACATGGAAAAATGCTGGGGTCTTTTATTTCAGCTCATGAAACCAACACTTTACATGTTATGTTTATATTTTTGTTCAATATACACAGTACCTGTCAAAAGTTTGGACAAACCTACTCATTCATGGGTTATCTTTATTTTGACTATGTTCTACATTGTAGAACAATCATAAAGACATCAAAACTATGAAATAACACATATGGAATCATGTAGTAACCAAAGTGTTAAACCAAAGTGTTAAACCAAAAATATATTTTATATGTGAGATTCTTCAAAGCAGCTACCCTTTGCCTTGATGACAGCTTTGCACACTCTTGGCATTCATTGAAGCAGCTTCACGAGGTAGTCACCTAGATGGCATTTCAATTAACAGGTGTGTTAAAAGTTAACTTGTGGAATTTATTTCCTTCTTAATGCGTTCGATCCAATCAGTTGTGTTGTGACAAAGTAGGGCTGGTATATAGAAGATAGCCGTATTTGGTTAAAGACCAAGTCCATAATATGGCAAGAACAGCTAAAATACACAAAGAGAAACAAGAGCCCATCATTACTTTAAGACAAGAAGGTCAGTCAATCTGGAAAATTTCAAGAACTTTTAAAGTTTCTCCAAGTGCAGTCGCAAAAACCACCAAGCGCTATGATGAAACTGGCTCTCATGAGGAACCACCAAAGGAAAGGAAGACCCAGAGTTACCTCTGCTGTAGAGGATAAGTTCATTAGAGTTAACTGCACCTCAGATTGCAGCCCAAATAAAAGCTTCAGAGTTCAAGTAACAGAAACACATCTCAACATCAACTGTTCAGAGGAGACTGCGTGAAATCAGGCCTTCATGATCAAATTGCTGCAAAGAAACCACTACTAAAGGACACCAATAATAAGAAGAGACTTGCTTGGGATGAGAAACACGAGCAATAGACATTAGACCAGTGGAAAACTATCCTGTGATCTGATGAGTCCAAATTTCAGACTTTTGGTTCCTCCGTGTCAACCTCCGTGTCTTTGTGAGACAGAGTAGGTGAACGGATGATCTCTGCATGTGTTGTTCCCACGTGAAGCATGGAGGAGGTGTAGTAGTGGTTCTTTGCTGGTGACACTGTCTGATTTATTTATAATTCAAGACACACTTAGCCAGCATGGCTACCTCGGCATTCTGCAGCGCTACACCATCCTATCTGGTTTGTGCTGAATGGGACCATCATTTGTTTTTGTTCAACAGGAAAATGACCCAAAACACCTCCAGGGTGTGTAAGGTCTATTTGATGGAGTGTTGCATCAGATGACCTGGCCTCCACAATCACTCGACCTCAACCCAATTGAGATGATTTTGGATGAGTTGGACTGCAGAGTGAAGTAATACAACCAACAAGTGCTCAGCATATATGGGTACTCCGTCAAGACTGTTGTAAAAGCATTGCTCAAAGCTGTTTGAGAGAATGCATAGATTGTGCAAATGTCATCAAGGCAAAGGGTGGCTACTTTGAGGAATATAAAATATATTTTATTTGTTTACTACTTTTTTGGTTATTACATGATTCCATGTGTTATTTCATAGTTTTGATATATTCACTATTTATTCTACAATTCGAAAATAGTAAAAATATAGAAAAACTCTTGAATGAGTAGGTGTGTCCAAACTTTTGACTGGTACTGTATCTATATCAACCTTGAAAAGGATGATCTATTTCGGATGCAATTTGAACGGAATTGCTGTAGAAAAAGACTGCGTGAGAGTGCTCGCACGTGCACTGATTTCAATGAATGATATTCGAGCGTTAGGCTGTTTTAAAACACTGCAGCTTCAATTTAAAAAAATATCATCTTAACAATAAATAAAAAAGTGACCTCCGAAAGCCAGATGGAGATGTGTAAATTAGACGTGCATTCGGTCCTTATATTACTGTTGAATAGGCTATGCTGCAGCAAATTTAGGCCTACCTGTCACAAGAAAAAAAGATACCAAGATGAGATGATAGGCCTACATGCATACCGAGATGGGCTGTCGGTCTCCACCCTGAGTGTTGATGATTGATCATATGGAGAGCAGAGAGAAGGCACATTTCGACATTGCATAGAATTTAACAGTTCCATTTCACATCACGCTGTTTATACAAATAATTGATTTATAATTTCCTGGTTTCTCGCAGTTATTTATCCCGGGAAAGGGGTGTGGTTTTGGTAACCGGGTTCCCGCCATTCAACCCTAGGTATCACACACTACAAGATTTTTCACTTGGTCGTGAAGATTCTCGATACCCCCACGCTGTCTCGTGAAAACAATGTGATGATGTGGATAGATTGTTAACATAGCTAGAACGAGTTGTAGCTCAAAGTAGCCTAATAAACGTTTTCAGTCAGACATTAATGCTTGCCATACAGAGTAAAAAAATAATTGAACCAATCGAATAATATTTATTGTGAACTTCAGAGCTGTAACGATTTGACACTTTGGCTTTGGTTAAAGGCAAGTACAAACACATTGGCCTACTAGTAGTAGCCTAGTCATGGTGACGCGAAACATCGTCTCACTGGCTTCGTCTCTGGCGAGCGCTCATTAGCTGCTGCTGATCACCGTTCTCACAGCCTTTGTTCTGATAAAATCAAACATGTTTGAAAATACCGGGACATCTGGCATCGCTCAAAGACGGGATCAGTAGACACATGGTGGAGAGAGTTGCGAATGAGATTTCAATTTAGCTTTCTTGTGTTGTGAGGCAGGGCAGAATGCTAATTACAAAAATGCCCAGAGTTGATCACATGGGAACAGTCAGCACAACAGAGACTGAGACAAATTGTCCAGTCACCGCAAATAGCTAGCCAACTACCTTTCTGTTTTTCCATAACACCAGCAAATGTACCACAACATTGCCAGAGACGATGGTGACAAAGTGGGAATATTTGCACTTATAAAACTACCACTCCTCTGCTGTGTGATACACACTACTCTAAAGACAACCATGCCAGAGTGTACTCAAAGGCTATTGTCTATAGCATTTAGCACAACAAAAACTCCTCAATGAAAACATTCCTCTTTGCAGGACCTTCTTCAGACCATTGTCTCTGGACTCTTCAAGCACAGGGCCAAAGCAGACTGGATCCTATCTACTCTCCTTGCTCTCCCCTTCTCCGTTCCTCTCCCTCTGTCGGCACAACCAGGTTCCCCATTCACACAGCGCACTGAGCATGAGCACCCAGTCCCCATTGAAGTGAGACAGAATGAGAGCCCTGTTTAAATTGTGTCCTCAAAACAAAAGAGGCACATCCTCATGCCAAATATCAATACAACTTTAGGGATGGGTTGGACTATACCAAGCTTTTCTTTTCAAAAAGTGTACTTTAAGTGGCAACTACACAGACCACATCTTGGCTCTGGCCAAAATGAAATCGCAGCAGCTCCTTTCAGATTTCAAATAGGCTCTTTCTCACACTCCCCCCCACGATTATTATGACACCTCAACATTTCCACCATGACCCAGAAGCACACTTAGACACTGCTTATTCAGTAACCAGGGGAGCTGAAGCACTCTGATAAAGAAAAGCGTATCCCTTTACAAGTACTATACAGATATACTCCCATCTCAACCCCAGTAACCCACCACACTTCAGACAGACTGGCTGGGTGGGTGTATGTAAGTTCACCAGTTACTGCACAAGACGCTGTGGATTGCACAATTCCAACAAAATACAGCAACCCCACATGGAAGCAGACACAGAGAGATAAGGCTGCAGAATACATAAGCCTTCAAAGAACTGGTGCATAGAGGGAGAGAGAAGAGGAGAGGTTTTTGGGAGCCATGTGTGTCAGAGCCTCTTATCTGAGCAGGCTTCAGTGCTGGCAGGAGGCTCTCCCTGCTCTCATATAATTTCTCACCCCCCCCCAAAAAAAAAACACCCACCCCTCTCTGACCTAAATGCTTACTCAACAGAAGCCAAAATCAGTTACACAAACCAGACCCCTTCCTTTCCACCACAGCCTGCCACTTTGCTCGGCAGCCCCAGGCCAGCCACAGCAAATAAATTACATGCATTAACATGCAGATATGTTAGCTCAAAATATGGATGAACAGTAGTAACAAGACAAAGACACAGAGACATGGAGAGAATGAGAGGAGGAGGCCTATGCATGGCCCAAAAAGGCAGCTGCGTCTGGTAACCCTAAAGAGCCACGGAAGCCTACCTTTCATGATGCCCTTGTCTCAGTGAACGGTGTAGATCTGTCCTCTGACAAACAACCTCCGATGCCAGATTGGTCCAGAGTGGGAAGAGAAAGAAAGAGAAGAGGGAGGCAGGGCAGGACTAAGTCACATGACAACCAGACTGGGGGAGAAACTAACTGGCGGTTCCCAGTTCCTGTGTGTGTCCCAAATGGCCCCTTATTCCCTATATAGTGCACTACTTTTGACCAGAGCATTACAGGTCCTGGTCAAAAGTAGAGCACTATAAACGGAATAGGGGGCCATTTGGAACACACTACCTATGCCAGCCAGGCCAGGGCTCCCCACCGGTAACCACAGCCAACACGACCCACAAAGCCATGGGGCGGTGACAGGGTTTGGTGGTGACGGGAAAAGGTTGGCCTGCTGTCACCTGCCTATTCGGACGGCCATTAGACAGCTAGTCTGCATCCGAAATGGCACCCTATTCCCTATATATTGCACTACTTTTGACCAAAAGTATGTAATAAATAGGGTGCTATTAGGACACACCCTTCGTCTACTGTGTGTTTCTCTCTGGCCCTATAGGATTCTGCCCAGCGAAGAGTTAACCAATCAACAGGCTGAACTGTCGTTGGCGCAATGGAACTCGTTATCGTTGAGAGAAAAGGATAGCAAAAGGAGTCATTGGCTAGAACAATCTCCATGGAAGGAGGGACGGATGTGGGTCAACTGTAAGAGATGATGAGCCAAACAGAGGGACAGTAAAAAGAGAAGGAAAAAACTACAACAAAATAGGAGAAAACAACTTTACCACGTGGATGGATGCCAACACACAAACAGTCTACACTCACTGTCCTGCAGTAGAAGGTCCCTGTCAGATGTGAACAAAGCTTCGCATCCAGGTCGAAGGTCAGAGGTTAAGTGGGGTCTATGCCGCCCAGGTTACTGATAGTATGTGCTGACACACAGATATGCATTCAAACCACAGAGTAGAACACTAATAATTCACCATTTGCAAAAGGGGTCAGGTTTGCAAACAGTCAATTGTGTAGAAAGCTAAAATGTCAGCAATCCAGTTTGTTGAATATGGCAATCAGCCTAAAAGACTTAAACGATCTGGCAGCACTGAAGATAGCCCATTAAGGACGGAGTAAGAGGTTCTGAAGGGGCCTACTACTGGAATGGTCTTTAGATAAGGGAGCAGAGCAGAGACTGAAGGACAGACAGGCTCTCTATCAGCTTTACAGTGTAAAAATACCAGCTCTCTCCGTCTCACAAGCTGTCGTTGTCCTAAATGGCATCCTTTCCCCTTTAACGTGCACTACTTTTAACCAGAGCCAAATGGGCCCTGGTCAAAAGTAGAGCACGGGCCTCCCGGGTGGCGCAATGCTGTACTGCAGCGCCAGCTGTGCCACCAGAGACTTTGTCGTAACCGGCCGCGACCTGGAGGTCCGTGGGGCGACGCACAATTGGCATAGAGTCGTCCGGGTTAGGGAGGGCTTGGCCGGGAGGGATATCCTTGTCTCATCGCGCACCAGCGACTCCTGTGGCGGGCCGGGCGCAGTGCGCGCTAACCAAGGTTGCCAGGTGCACAAGCGTTTCCTCCGACACATTGGCTTCCGGGTTGGATGCGCGCTGTGTTAAGAAGCAGTGCGGCTTGGTTGGGTTGTGTTTTGGAGGACACATGACTTTCAACCTTCGTCTCTCCCGAGCCCGTACGGGAGTTGTAGCGATGAGGCAAGATAGTAGCTGCTAACAATTGGATACCATGAAATTGGGGAGAAAAAGGGGTCAAATTCAAAAAATAAAAAAGTAGAGCACTAAATAGGGAATCGGGTGCTATTTTTGGGACACACCATCTGCTTGGGGCAATGTAAAAAATACCAGTTCTCCCTCTGTCTCTCTGCAGTAACAGTGTGGATAAACAAGCAAAGTGACTGCATAAGCAACTAACACTTCACAAGACTAAGCCTTCTTCAGGCAACAGTTTACCAAAACATACTATCGTTTCTGTGTTTGGTTCTGTAAAAATTGGTCAAAGACAACAGAGGTTTGGATATGTTACGGTAATGACCATTGGAAAGGACTGTCCTACAGCAACTCTTCATTCCCAAATAAACAGGAGTGAGTGAATCATAAACAAAACATCTGGTATTCGGTCTGTGTGAACGCAACGAGTGAGAGATGGGTGCTAAAGCGCGAATTCGGGGATGTATGATAGACAGCCGAGCCTTTGCAAGTCTAATCTGCAATTATTTGTTATTATAATGTCTATGCTGGTCTATACTTGTCACATTAAATGTTATTGAGCTTAAGCTCTGTACATTAAGGAAATAGACGCTTGGTTCAAATAGAATCCCGTCTCTAATAAGCGTCAGTTGTGTTCAGTGATTGAAAATAAACACCCAAGCTAATTAATTGAAGTTTTACGATAGTCTCCCATTGACATCAATGCATGTGAAAATTAAAAACTTAAGTGGAAGTTTGGATTTGCCCCTAAACTCTCAGATCAGTGGGAATGACAGAAAGTAGATAAGGAGGACTGGATCCATTCAATATCCCCCACACATTAACGGCTAAAACAAAACAAAAAGACACATCCAGGTCTTCGTCAGGAAGCATTGCAAATCATATCTTCAAATCAAAATTGTAATTGTCACATACATGTGTCACATACATGTGATTATTTGAAAATTGTACACCCAACATAGGCAGCTACTGCCCCTTTAAGATCTAGAATGAATTGTCACATGTTGTGACTCTTACCAAATATGTTGTTCTTACACTATTCAAACCCCATTATCAAATAAACAGCGTATGAAGCGCTTAGCCTATAGATCACATATATTTTCAAACAAATAAGAGTAACTACATATGAAGTCAAAACATATTTTGGAAATTCTCTGCATCCTTGCCAATCGCTAAACAATATCCAAAAACGGCACACCTTTTTTTCCCCACAAATCTGCACATCATCATCTTCTCTCTTTTGTGGCACTAATGTGAGTGGTTATTTCCTGGGGAAACAGCGTTGCAGTATAGTGTGTGGTGCGGGAATTGCGAATTTAGGGAGCTTTGTGTTCACATTGCCCTAAAAAAGGGAAACAGACCCTGGAATTCAAGCGAAACGAACTCAGACCACCTCTCGAAATGTTCTCAGTTCATTAAGGGGCACTTTTGAGGGGTCTTATTTCCTTTGGAAAGCGAACCACAATGAGTTCACAAAACTAGGGTGAAAGAGACCAACTGTTAAAACACCCTTAGTGTCTTTGCTTATGTCCTGTACTAATTTCTCCAAGTCTCTTCATCTCGCACTGACAGACACAATTCGGCTAGTAACAGACGCCAGAGTATCTGTCTGTACAAAGTACAAACTAGTGTTTGCAGGACTACAATACAACAAAAATACAGCATATTTCCGTATGGTTTTGTGCTATAACATTATGCACAACGGACTCAGACTAGGGACAGTTTGGGAATGACGACAAGGCAATGTGACATAACATGTCAACCAGTGGAGGGTCCTCAGAGGTGGAAGGGAAGGACCATGTAAATGTCATAAAAATAGTGAAACATGAAAAAGTTAAACTTTTCAGATACAACTATACTAAATATTTTCACATAACCAAATAATTGATTAAAACACACTGTTATGCAATGTAGGTCTACAGTAGCCTCAACAGCACTCTGTAGGGAGGCACAATGGTTTAGCCAGAGGACAGCTAGTTTCCATCCTCCTACAGTGGTTCTTCCTTTAAAAGTTACAAGCTTATGCTGCAACCGTTAGTGGTAGATGGTAGCATTCTGTGATTGCACCACACTGTGATTGCACCACACTATCAAAGGGGGGAGTTAGAACGCTGATCTATCAGTAGTCTAAACTGCGGCACAAATTAACCATCTTTTCGTAAACTAATGGAGTTATCAGTATCAGTCAGAGAGTCTCTTTTCTCTGGCACTAGACTCATGCATCAGACAACAACAAAAAACTGTCGGTGGTCCTGGAGTTAAGAGAGAACTTGGGTAAATAAAAAAATGGGGAACTTACACTTTTCTTTCCCTCTAAAAACAGAAATAAATCATTGTAAATAACAAACTGGCTTTACTTACAAATTAATAAGAATGTCTTACCCGATGTTCAAGAATGGGCTTTATCCAGATTACAACAGCTCACTTTGAAAACTAAATTTCCAAAATATCGTTATTTTTTAAACAAAACATATAAAGTTGGTTGCAATTTCAGTTTAATGCACCAGAAAAGATAGAATAAATAATTCAACAAATATTGTGGTTAAACTCAAATATACTAATTGATTTAAAAAAATGTTATCAATTGGAAGGGGGGGGGGGGAACTCGTCTGTCGGCCCTGAATGAAAGACTACAATTGGTTCAAGAAAATTGTGATAATTAAAAATACATACCAGTGTCCTGACTCTCCTGTGAGGACCTGAAGGATCAGGTTAAAGTGGGTGCGCTCGACTCCGCCCTCTCACTCCCGTAGAGGGGGAGAGGGGTGAAGTAGGCCGTTGTATGACAGTCGTAAATACCTGCAGGTGCTCGCTCTCCCACTCTGCAGAAATGGAAGTTAAAATCGCTTTGTATTACTGCGACATCCAAGATTGGATAATGAAACAATATTTCTGAAATCCAAACATTTGGAATGGTGCGTGGGTATTTAAAATAAATAAAACTGGCCTTCTTTAGACTAGTTGACTATCTGGAGCATCAGCAGTTGTGGGTTCGATTGCAGGCTCAAAATGTCCAGAAACAAAGGACTTTCTTCTGAAACTCGTCAGTCTATTCTTGTTCTGAGATCCCTTCAGTCTAGAATAGACTGACTAGTTTCAGAAGAAAGTTATTTGTTTCTGGCCATTTTGAGCCTGTAATCAAACCCACAAATGTTGATGCTCCAGATACTCAACTAGTCTAAAAGTCAGTTTTATTGCAAATAATAATTTGTTGTTTTTAAACCGACTCGCCTAGTTAAATAAAGGTTAAATAAATCAAATAAAAATGTCTTCTGTAAATCAGAACAACTGTTTTCAGCTGTGCTAACATGATTGCAAAATGTTTTCTAATGATCAATTAGCCTTTTAAAATGATGCCATTGGAACACAGGTGTGATGATTGCTGATAATAGGCTTCTGTACACCTACATAGATATTCCATTAAAAATCAGCCGTTTACAGCTTACAGTAGTAATTTACAACATTAACAATGTCTATCTATCTATCAATTTGATGTTATTTAAAAAAATGATTTTCTTTAAAAAACAAGGACATTTCTACGTGACCCCAAACTTTTGAGCGGTGGTGTATATAAAATGTCTTACAGAGCCTTTCCATAAGTCCACTCAAGTTCCTTCAACTGTCTTCTGACTGTGATTAAAGCGTGTTGATGTTGTGCCGTGATGCCAGCAGATTCCAGATTGCCGATCGCTCATCACCTTCAACCATCAGTGAGTCGATGGCTTGAATAGTCTTCCTGGAAATGGAATACAATGTAAAAATTTGCAGCATACAGTAAAGACGAGCAGTTTATTTATTTAAGCATTTTGGCCTACTTTACAGTATTGTAGCCTACTGTAACCTATTCATATTCCTGGGTTCTCAGTCGGTGTAACACAGTTAGTGACTATAATCCCCAAGTCTAACAGTATTTTACCAACATGTTTAAATATTCAAGGATCCTTTCTCTTCAAGTTATTTTAAGCCATCCACCCTTGATGGGCTATTAGCAGGACAATAGACTCTTACCAAGTCCACCAAGTGCATTGTTTTCTCACCACATTGGGATGGATCCATAACAAATTACTATGCAAATAAATATCACTGAATGACAGAAATATTGGAATAAAGTATGGTAATATAGGCAACAAATCGCTGCTTACTGGACCACCCAAAAAGCCATCCAATTGTTATAATAGGACTTGAAGCAAAAGCCTACCTGCCTGTAGTCAACTATTTCAGCACTGTTTCGCGCTGCTCAGACAAGCATGGGGACTGCTCTTGATAAATTAATGAGATTTTTTATTTTCACTGAATCTCCATTTGGGTATTGGTTAGCCTACGATTAGGGTGTGGAAACATTAGGATTATTTTGCTCTTCACTCGCAGTCACTTAGTAAGCCTACTCCCGACTGGTCACGTTGTACAGCACCATATTTTCCGAACGGAAACCCAGAGGGTCTCATTTTTCTTGGAATAGAAACACCATAATATTAAATAAAATTAATTAAGCAAAACTTCTAAGAACATAGTAAATGGGATTGATATTAACAAAAATATATGTTTCTCTAGTACAGACAATTTTAAAAACAGTCAAATGCAAGTCGAAGGTGCCCTCTGGTGGTCAAACTAGCACTAACTAGCATTAATGGTAACAATGGCTGACACTTAAATAACGTGCCATAGAATTATGCAGCAGCCCGCAAGCTGTGCTGCAGTACGACACAACTTTTAAAGGAAGAACCACTGTATGGGTACATTGACTTGGTTCAATGTACCAATACAGGTACATGGTTCTCACTCTCTTCCATAAACTTACACAGTAATTATGACAACTACCGGAGAACGTCCGTCAACCTATCAGAGCTCTTGCAACATGAACTGACATGTCCACCCAATCAAAGGATCAGAGAATGAATCTAGTACAAAAAGCATAAGTTACAGCTAGCTAGCAGTGCATAACATATTGTGAGTATTTGACTAACAGAAAGAAAATACTGTTCTAACAAATTAATTTCTTTAAAAATGAGAAAGAAACAGCGAGCGATATATATTTAGTTGTATCTTTTTATTTAACTTGCTAGCAAATGCAGCTAGCTAGTTTAGCCTACTCAAACAGACAGGGATTCCATGTTAGCTAGCTGGCTATCCAACACTGGAACTTCTCCAAGTCAAGGTGAGCTTTTGGTCTTATTAATGTATTACCACTGGGGCCCGCAGGTGTAATTTCTAAACTGTTTGTTGCTGACATACACTGTACTGCATGATTATAGCGGGTTTAATAATGCATAGGTGACAATGAAGAAGTTTTTTTTATACTTGGCACAGACAGCTGATGTGTTGTGCACTAAAATCCACATGCGAAGGGAAAAGGTAAGAGGAGAGTAGATGCGAGATATTATACAACGATCAAAAGGATCATGCTGTTTGTATGTGGCTGCTATGAAAGTGAACTGTGTTTGCATGTGATAAAGGGTGTATTCATTTAGCAGATTCTGTTGAAAAACATTTCTTAAAAACAGCAGGAAACGGAAGGAGAAGGGGATAAACATACCTGAATTTGTCCATTAGAAAGTCGTTTGCAACTGTTAGACTACCGATTATACCCTAAGATCAGCTAGATGAAGGTAAGATTGTGCAAGGCGGTATTTAATGTCTGTCACCTTGATTACTCATATATCTCTCGACTACGATGTAAACTTTCATTTATAGGCTAGGTTGGAGCAACCTCATGATGGGTATCAGGAAAATCCGACTATCATATAGTAGTGTAAACCTATCAATGTTAGATTGAGCTGGGTGAATGGCATATGAATGACAGTCATCCAATATGCTGTAATAGAAATAAGGCCATGCTCATAAAAATGTAAAATACATCCTTCCTCAACTTAAAGTCACCGCCCGCCAATGTCAACCAAATAGAACATATCAGACGGCTGAGATATTGCACCATAACATTTAAATGACCAAACTGATTCATGTCTCCTGGGTATTTGTGTCACTGAAGAATTAGGGGCCAAATGTATCAATCTTGGGGTCTCAATTTGAGGAGGGAGGGTGTGTGCAAAAATCCCTTCAGTCCAGGGGTTGGGGGGGAGGAATAGAGCAAGAGGGAGCGTGAGACCTTTCAAACACAAACAGGGACAGTAAAACTGTTCAAGACTTATCAGAACATACAGTGCTGCCTGCTACTACCACACACGCACACAGTCAGTATCTGGATAACGTGTGAAATGCTTGATAAAGTATATGATATGAACAGAGAGGTATATTTCTGTGTGATTTAAATACTGACTGGCTTTCATCAAGCAGCTCACTCAAGAAAAAGCTTCAACCTACCAGGATAGTTACAAACAGCACAGGAAGTAAATCATCAACATGTATTGATCACATCTTTACTAATGCTGCAGAAATTTGCTTGAAAGCAGTAACCAGATCCATCAGATGTAGTGATCACAATATATTAGCCATATCTAGGAAAACCAAAGCTCCAAAGGCTGGGCCTAATGTAAAGTATTAGTTTTATAGTTATTCCTATGTCAAGACTATCTGGTTGGTCCGTGGTGTGTAATGAGGAGCAAAAGACACTGCACTAAACACATAATTGCTTATTCCAGTTGCTAATAAGCATGCACCCATGAAGAAAATGACTACAAACTGTTAAATCCCTGTGGATTGATGAGGAATTGAAAAATGGTATGGTTGAGAGGGATGAGGCAAAAGGAATGGCAAATAATTATGGCTGCACAAACGATTGGCAAACATATTGCAAATTGAGAAATCATGTGACTAAACTGAATAAAAAGAAGAAACTACACTATGAAACCAAGATAAATGAAATAAAGAATAATGGTAAAAATCTTTGGAGCACCTTATGTTAAATTCTGGGGGAAAAAGGCAAACTCTGCCCCATCATTCATTGAAACAGATGGCACATTCATCACAAAACCCACTGATATTGCTAACTACTTTAATTCTTTTTTAATTGTCAAGATTAGCAAACTTACGCAAAACATGCCAGCAACAGATGCTGACACTACACATCCATGTATATCTGACCAAATTATGAAAGACTAACATTGTAATTTTAAATCCCATAAAGTTAGTGTGGAAGAGGTGAAAAAATGATTGTTGTCTATCAACAATCACAAACCACCGGGGTCTGACAACTTGGATGGAAAATTACTGAGGATAATAGCGGACGATATTGCCATATCATCAATTTAAGCCCACTAGAAAGTATGTGCCCTCAGGCTTGGAGGGAAGCTAAAGTAATTCCGCTACTTAAGACCAGTAAAGTCCCCTTTACTGGCTCAAATAGCCGATCAATCAGCCTGTTACCAACCCTTAGTAAACTTTTGGAAAAAAAATTGTTTGACCAGATACAATGCTATTTTACAGTAAACAAATGGACAAACTTTTAGTATGCTTATAGAGAAGGATATTCAACGAGCACAGCACTTACACAAAGGACTGATTGTTGGCTGAGAGAAATTGATGATAAAAAGATTGAGGGCTGTTTTGTTAGACATCAGTGCAGCTTTTGACATTATCGATTATAGTCTGCTGCTGGCAAAACGTATGCGTTTTAAAAATTATTATTATTCGTCCGATATAAATCGTCCAATTGATCGGTATCAGCTTTTTTGGTCCCCCAATAATTGGTATCGGCGTTGAAAAAAATCATAATCGGTCGACCTATAATACACACACGATGGCATAAGCACTATACACACACGTACACATGGATTTTGTACTGTACTGATGATGTAGGGGCCTGCGGGCAAACAGTCTGAATGTATTGTACAATTGCATAAATTGCCTTAATTTTGCTGGACCCCAGGACGAGAAGCTGCTGGCAGCAGCTTAATACAAATACACACAGTTTATGGTGAGCTGGGTGGGGGTAAAGAGAGAACAAGATAGGAGACATTTATGACAGTCTGGGGGAAGGAGGGAGAATGATTAAGGATGCATCGATTGAAGTAGCTGAGGACAGCGCAGGAATGAGTGCATAGTTACCTGCAAAAGCAAAATTAACCCTGTTCCTAGGAGAGAATGTAGAAAACAAGAACATGGACAGAGAGAAAAAAGTGAATACCCTAAACTCCCTCCCCTCCTTGTACCTAAATCAGATTAGGATGTGTCCAGAATGCCACCCTACTCCCTATATAAAAGGCTGACCAAACTGACAACGTTTGGTTTGGCTCGCCAGGACCACTAGGGGGCCCCCAACCAAAAAAAAGGCAGTCAGTCAGTCGGGGTCTTAACTCACTGTTTAAAGATAGCATAGAAGAATACACAACCTGCAATTTCTACATTTGATCAGTTTTCCTCTTGTAATGTCAGTCACTGAAAATCAATTAGCCCATGACACCTAACATTTTATAGATTGCTATGGAAGATAGCTGGCTACTAGACTTTCTAAACCTTGTAGTAATCATGTGGCCAAATTACTGACTGGGCACCAATGACTGCATGGCCGTGCATGACTCCAACCCCATCATTAAGTTTGCTGATGACACCTGATCACCGACGATGAGACAGCCTATAGGAAGGAGGTAAGTGACCTGGCAGTGTGGTGCCAGGACAACCATCTTTCCCTCAACGTTAGCAAAACAAAAGGTAGTGCGTACATCACATCACTGGGGCCCGAGCTTCCTGCTATCCAGGACCTCTATACCAGGCGGTGTCAGAGGAAGGCCCCAAAACATTGTCAGACTCCAAACACCCCTGTTATAGACTGTTCTCTCTGCTACCGCACGGCAAGCAGTATCGATGCATCAAGTCTGCAACCAACAGGATCCTGAACAGCTTCTACTCCCCAAACCATATTACTGCTAAATAGTTAAAATATCTACCCGGACCATCTGCATTGAGCCCCATTTGCACTAAATATTTTGACTCATCACATACGCTGCTGCTACTGCTTATAATCTATACTGTTGCCTAGTCACTTTACCCCTACCAAAATGCACATATCTACCTCAATGACTTTGTACCTCTACACATCGACTGCATGGTATCTTTCTATTATCCTTCTATTTTTCTTTGCATTGTTGGGAAAGGCCCATTAGTAAGCATTTAATGTTAGTTTACCAAACTTGAAACAAATCAATGTTATTTGAAGTCACTCACGAAAAGAAATCATATGAACATGGAATTTCATAGCAAAATGTGTAGAACTACAGGGAATTACCATTAAAAACGGCAACATTCTCTCCACCTAATGGCTAAATGAGTATAATCACATCACATTTGTTTTAAAACTGCTAAGTTTGATCTCTGCCACATGGTAAAACGTGTAGAATTGCAGGACATGAACTATAAAGCAGAAAATTGGGGGGGTTCACTAAAATGTTTTGCCTGTGAGGTGGAGATTTTATGGTAATCAATGTGCTGTTTGGTGTCAAGCAATATTGCCACAAATTGATTAATGTTTGTAATTTTATGCTAACTTAAAAAAAATCTATTGTTTCAAGACCCTAAAAACTACACTTAACAAAAATATAAATGTAACATGTAAAGTGTTGGTCCCATGAGCTAAAATAAAAGATTGCATACACACAAAAAGCGTATTTCGCTCAACTTTTGTGCACAAATTTGTTTACATCCCTGTTAGTGAGCATTTCTCTTTTGCCAAGATAATCCATCCACCTGACAGGTGTGGCATATCAAGAAGCTGATTAAACAGCATGATGATTACACTGGTGCACCTTGTGCTGGGGACGATAAAAGAACACTAAAATAAGCAGTTGTCACAGCACAATGCCACAGATGTAAGTAGCTATTGTTCACCTTTTATTTTTTTAAATAAATTATGTCGATTTGTTCTGCTAGCTACCCACCACTCGGAATATATTTTGTCCCCTCCAAGCCCAAAAGTGTAAGCACCCCTGATTTATGAAGCGCACTACATTTGACCAAAGCCTAATGTTGTGGTGGGTCTAACATTTGAAGTTCATATACCCAACCTCACACTTCTTCCACTTGTATGACAGGCAGACCAGTCCACAGTGAAACAACCTCCCCCAAACCAATAATGCTCACTAGACAGATTTATATACCCCTCATTTCCATCAATTACAAACTCTAAGCCAGCTCATTCGTCCAAGGTCTAGGAGTCTGAAAGGACATGGGCAGCAATGGTCAATGTTGCCATATCTGTTCTCTCAAGTCTTGAGCTGCAGTCTAGGAGATAAACAAAACTCAGCAAAAAAATAAACGTCCCTTTTTCAGGACCATGTCTTTCAAAGATATTTTGTAAAAATCCAAATAACTTCACAGATCTTCATTGTAAAGGGTTTAAACATTGCTTGTTCAATGAACCATGAACAATTAATGAACATGCACCTGTGGAACAGTCGTTCAGACACTAACAGCTTTCAGACGTTAGGCATTTAGGACACTAGAGGCCATTCTACTGACTCTAAAAACACCAAAAGAAAGATGCCCAGGGTCCCTGCTCATCTGTGTAAACGTGCCTTAGGCATGCTGCAAGGAGGCATGAGGACTGTAGATGTGACCAGGGCAATAAATTGCAATGTCCGTACTGTGAGACACCTAAGACATCACTACAGGGAGACAGGACGGACAGTTGTTCGTCCTCGCAGTGGCAGAACACGTATAACAACACCTGCATAGGATCGGTTCATCCGAACATCACACC
The DNA here is from genome assembly GCF_021184085.1 of Oncorhynchus gorbuscha. Taxonomy (NCBI): domain Eukaryota; kingdom Metazoa; phylum Chordata; class Actinopteri; order Salmoniformes; family Salmonidae; genus Oncorhynchus; species Oncorhynchus gorbuscha. The sequence continues at coordinate 38,931,484 of NC_060179.1, forward strand.
TGCGGGACGGGTACAGGATGGCAACAACAACTGCCCAAGTTATACCAGGAATGCACAATCCATCCATCAGTGCTCAGACTGTCCGCAATAGACAGAGAGAGGCTGGACTGAGGGCTTGTAGGCCTGTTGTAAGGCAGGTCCTCACCAGACATCACCGGCAACAATGTCACCTATAGTCCCATAATGTTAATACCTCACAAATGAATGGGCCTGGAATTAGGGTACTCAGGATTTTCCTGGATTTATGAATGTCTCCAATGAGATACACCGTTTTCATTATCTTTTACAAAACGTTTGGTTACCGTGCACTAATGAACATGACCACGCTGTTTTCCCTAGGCTGGTCAAGCACCAGGCCCTCTACTGCACCTCCCCTGCAATGCTGCTGTTGTTCAGAAGTTTCAAAGCAGATCAGGAATGCCCTCTTACCTCTTGGACAAGTCATCTACTCTAGCGAACTCCATGCAGTTCCTCAACATACTCACAGCAAACCAATTGAGTTTATGTGGTTGGTTTTACGTGATAGCTTGGGTCGGACTGAGAATAATTATTTGTGTACATAGTTGTAAATTGCTTGGGGAGATTTCAGGATTAACATCAGACCTGCTGTAGCATTATTCATACACTGTATTTTAGATATTGTTGGACTTTTAGAGAACACACAGAGAGGTGCTGTTTGAGGGATTTTATACAACGGGTGGGTCTAATCCTGAATGCTTATTGGTTAAAAGCGCATTCCAGCCGGTGTCTATTCCACAATTAACCACCAGCTAAATCTATGAAGGCAAAATACCAATTTACTCCGTTCCAGCTGATCCACTGTCTCAACAGCCCAGCCAGGCAATTTATAAACTTGCTCTCCACTCATAAAAAGAATCTAGACATTCTCACATTTCTTTTTAACTAACATTTAGTTTTCAACTGTGGATATTTGTATAAACCTTGCAGTCTGTCTCTCCGACATTTGCAACATTGTTTCAATATTCGAATTCGATCTCCAGCTGCCCCATAGTAATGAACGTGTCAGGAGTCAGGAAGAGAGACAGGCAGGCAGCTTTTCTCAGCCAGTCGAAATAATGAATCAGTAGCATTTTTATGTACACACACACACACACACACACACACACACACACACACACACACACACACACACACACACACACACACAGAACTATCAATAGAAAACAGGTTGAACAAAATGAAGTGCAACTAGTTTGCATTCTTTCCAGCTTCAGTTTGAAGTGATTGTGTTAGATGTGTTGTTGGCCAGCTCCACTGAACAACAGTGCCCTGACGAGAGAGCACATTTTCTATGCCAGGCAAAATCAAGCCTCATTAGCGCATTGTTATGGGTGTATCCAAATAAATGTCACTAGAAAACAGCTTAAACAAACACAAATGCAGCTCCTTTGATGTTATTCTGGCTGCATTATTTTTTGACATGACTGTAAGTTAGCCATAGTTGGCTAGCTAGCAAGCAAGGGATAATAACATTGCCAGCCAGTATGGCAATGGAATATTTAGAACGAACGACTGGGTCGCGTCAATACAGTAGATGCAGAACAAAACACGGAACAACTGGGTGATATCTCTGGCAACTAAACGACCAGCCAGCTTGGGTAGGACCCCTAGGTTTGTGTCAGGACTAGATCTTGTGGAAGGATGAAATGGTATGAATAAATTCATAAAAATAATGTTTCATAAAAATGTGTAAATCATTATTTGAATATGTTGGTAACCCATTGTATAAAAGTGATAATGCTCTCGAAGCTGGCGTTTGGAGGATATATTGGCACTTGACTTTGTCTCGTGCCTAACAACACCCGTGGCAATATGTCCTCCAAACACCAGGTTCTCAGGTATTATCACTTGAACATTCTGTACGTATCAATCAACATTGTTCATGAGATGTTTTACACACATCACCATGGCAACAAAGCCCACCCAAAACGTTATCCTCTCGTCCATCGCATAACTTCATCATCAGAACCTAAGAGAGAGAGAGGAGCCAGAGGGACCACAGCACAGGGTGAGTCCCCCTGGTCAAAAGTAACGCACTATATAGGGAACGAGGTGCCTTTTGGGATGCACACAGTCATTATGGCATCGTCCTGCTCTGTATCTCTGCTGCTTTAAGGCTACATTAGGTGGAGGCCCTTTTCACCACAAACACCGACTCATTCACAACAGAGGAGACGGAGCAGAGCACACATCCAACATCAGGGCACTCAATGTGCTTCCAATCCCCGCCAACGAGAGGGTCTGTGTTGGAGGAGGAGAGGAGGCTGAGGGCCTGTGAACCCCAACAGACTATGTAACCACGGCTACAGCAGAGCAGTTCCTCACTGACACAGAGGTTGGAACTCTGGATAGACATACTGGCTGACAGGTAAACACAAAGGGTTGCATCCCAAATGGCACCGTCTTCCCTATACAGTGCACTAGTTATGACCAGAGCCCTATGGGCCCTTATCAAAAGTATTTCACAATAGGGTGCCATTTGGGAACACATTCACAGAGAGACCGGGCATTAGTTAGACGCTGTTGGCTTATACTGGGGGGGTTAATAGATAATCATCCCTAGGTGTGAAGGGGCTAGATCAGTCCAGGCCAGCTATGGCATTATGGGATGGATGGACTGTGGTGGTCAAGAGACTAAGTTGGGTCCAGTTGCCAAGGTGATACAATGGTCATATAACAACACCATGTGTCTCTCGAATGGTACCCAAACAACTTTTTTGACTGGTCAAAAGTTGTGCACTATATAGAGAAAAGGCTGCAGTTTGGGACAGCTGTCAGGCTCTTCTGTTTCGACCACCACACCACAGACAATTAGGGAGTCATCCAAAACAGTGCTCATCATGCAGTCATACTATGGCCCATCTCCAGTCATCGCTTTCATCTGACGCCATATTACTAATCCTCTGTTAGTCTTCAGTTCAACAGACAGAGCTACAGATGTCGGGGCGGCAGGTAGCCTATCGGTTAAGAGAGTTGAGCCAGTAACCGAAAGGTTGCTGGTTCGAATCCCTGAGCCGACAAAGCACGTTATTCCAATTACTTCTGTAAGTCGCTCTGGATAAGAGTGTCTGCGAGACGTCGGTAAGTAAAAGGAGCTGATCTTTGACGACAGGAAATGGAGGGCCGGGCACAGCCCTATTCACAGTCAACGTGGCTGTATTGGAGCATGTCGAGAGCTTCAAGTTCCTTGGTGTCCACATCACTAAGGATCTATCATGGTCCAAACACATCAACACAGTCATGAAGAGGGCACAACAACTCCTCTTCCCCCTCAGGAGGCTGAAAAGATTTGGCATGGGCCCGCAGAGCCTCAAGATTCTACAGCTGCACTGTGGAGAGCATCTTGACTGGCTGCATCACCACTTGGTATAGTATCTGCTTGGCATCAGACCTCAAGGCGCTACACAGGGTAGTGCGTAAGGCCCAGTATATCACTGGGCCGAGCTCCCTGCCACCCATACCAGGCGGTGTCAGAGGAAGGCCCTAAAAATGTTCAAAGACACCCAAGTCATAAGACTGTTCTCTCTGCTACCACACAGCAAGTGATACGGATGCGCCAACCAACAGGACCATGAACAGCTTCAACCCCAAAACTAAATGAGACTGCCAAATAGCTGTTTGGATAACAACTATCTGCATTGACCCTTTTTGCACTAACTTTAACTCACCACTTATGCTGCTGCAACTTTTTTTAAATTATCTGTCCTGTCACATCGTCACTTTATTCCTAGTTATATGTACTCAGTACTGGTACCCCATGTTCAGTGGGGCAAACAAATATTAGTCAGCCACCAATTGTGCAAGTTCTCCCACTTAAAAAGATGAGGCCTGTAATTTTCATCATAGGTACACTTCAACTATGAAAAATCACATTGTAGGATTTTTAATGAATTTATTTTCAAATTATGGTGGAAAATAAGTATTTGGTCAATAACAAAAGTTTCTCAATACTTTGTTATATACCCTTTGTTGGCCATGACAGAGGTCAACCGTTTTCTGTAAGTCTTCACAAGGTTTTCACACACTGTTGCTGATATTTTGGCCCATTCCTCCATGCAGATCTCCTCTAGAGCAGTGATGTTTTGGGGCTGTTTCTGGGCAACACAGACTTTCAACTCCCTCCAAAGATTTTCTATGGGTTTGAGATCTGGAGACTGGCTAGGCCACTCCAGGACCTTGAAATGCTTCTTACGAAGCCACTCCTTCGTTGCCCGGGCGGTGTGTTTGGGATAATTGTCATGCTGAAAGACCCAGCCACGTTTCATCTTCAATGCCCTTGCTGATGGAAGGAGGTTTTTACTCAAAATCTCACGTTACATGGCCCCATTCATTCTTTCCTTTACACGGATCAGTCGTCCTGGTCCCTTTGCAGAAAAACAGCCCCAAAGCATGATGTTTCACCCCCATGCTTCACAGTAGGTATGGTGTTCTTTGGATGCAACTCAGCATTCTTTGTCATCCAAACACGACGAGTTGAGTTACCAAAACGTTGTATTTTGGTTTCATCTGACCATATGACATTCTCCCAATCTTCTTCTGGATCATCCAAATGATCTCTAGCAAACTTCAGACAGGCCTGGACATGTACTGGCTTAAGCAAGGGGACACTGCAGGATTTGAGTCCCTGGCGGCATAGTGTGTTACTGATGGTAGGCTTTGTTACTTTGGTCCCAGCTCTCTGCAGGTCATTCACCTAGGTCCCCCGTGTGATTCTAGGATTTTTGCTCACCGTTCTTGTGATCATTTTGACCAACGGGGTGAGATCTTGCGTGGAGCCCCAGATCGAGGGAGATTATCAGTGGTCTTGTAGGTCTTCCATTACCTAATAATTGCTCCAACAGTTGATTTCTTCAAACCACGCTGCTTACCTATTGCAGATTCAGTCTTCACAGCCTGGTGCAGGTCTACAATTTTGTTTCTCATGTCCTTTGACAGGTCTTTGGTCTTGGCCATAGTGGAGTTTGGAGTGTGACTATTTGAGGTTGTGGACAGGTGTCTTTTATACTGATAACAAGTTCAAACAGGTGCCATTAATACAGGTAACAAGTGGAGGACAGAGGAGCCTCTTAAAGAATAAGTTACAGGTCTGTGAGAGCCAGAAATCTTGCTTGTTTGTAGGTGACCAAATACTTATTTTCCACCATAATTTGCAAATAAATTCATTGAAAATCCTACAGTGTGATTTTCTGGATTTTTTTCTCATTTTGTCTGTCATAGTTGAAGTGTACCTATGATGAAAATTACAGGCCTCATCTTTTTAAGTGGCAGAACTTGCACAATTGGTGGCTGACTAAATACATTTTTGCCCCACTGTATATATCCAAAGTTATCATTACTTGTGTATTTATTATTACTTTTCTATTTTCTTTCTCTGCATTGTTGAAGTGCCCGTAAATAAGCATTTCACTGTTAGTCGACACCTGTCGTAATTGTATTTGAAATGACTAAAATGTAAGTCAAGGACAGCCCCAGTGGCTGATTTCAGTGGTGAAATATGGTGCCAGTGAACTTGTATGGAGTAGAGAGGAAGATAAAAGGAATAACAGTTCAAGTGTGAATGGTAGAACATCTCTGGGAAAAACAATCAACCGACTCATCTTCAACTCATTCTGTTTTATTAAAGTTATTATCCTGATAACTTTATATTCATCTTTGAGAGAAAAAAGTTTTTTTTTTTAGTAATCATTTATATTCCATAAGGTTGTCAGATCAATTCTGACAGTATACAAACCATGGATACATTTTGTAATAGTCCAGAAAATAAAAAATAAAATAATTTGCAGACATCATAACATGGAAATTCAGCGAGGCAGATTGACATCACTTCTTGACTGGCTGTTAAAGAGCAAAAAAACTAAACAAAACAAAAAAGTATTTACTGCTACTTCACTGCATGCTTGTGGTGCTTTCCTAACCTGACAGTACAGTTGCTTAGGGTACAAACATAGAAATAGCATCTCATTCTAGTTCAGTGGTAGAAACATCATCAGTGGTAGAAGCATCATATTGTTTGCAAAACTGCACCATAGGATGGGGCCCTGATCAAAATGTGTACACTATATAGAGAATAGGGTGCCATTTGGGACGTACCCACAATCTTTTCCAGTTACTATGGAGAGTCAAGGCTGGGTGAGTAGTGACTGCACCACCCATTCCTTAGTAATAAAATCATATCACAAAGGGAAGGTAAATACTAGCAATAGTATGGCCCTCATCACCCCAGCCCAGCCACCCATCCCATTCCCCTATACTGATCAAGAATGATGACCTCAGTCAGAGATGAGAACGAGCTACTGACACAAACACACAGGAAAGGAGGAAAGTAATTAGCCTTCAAGACCACTTCCAAGTGTGAAGTAGTACAACAACATAAAGCTCAAATATAATAGGAGGGAGTCTATGTAATTAGGCTGCGGAGTAGTTCTTTATTTTGGCAGGTACTGTTATACCTACACTACAGTACCTGCCAAATAAGGAGGATTAACATAGCACTCTAGTTTATTGGTCTTGGTATTCTACCTTGAACTTGGACCGACAACAACGCCGTCTGAAATGAGTTCATGAAAACAGGCCTAACGAGCATCGAGTCCCACATATACAGCAGTCAGTCAGTGAGCGACATGCTCAAGAGCAAGACAGGAAGAGGACATGAGATCAGAGAGACTTCGAGAAGAATGGAGTTGCGTCCCAAATGGCAGTATTCCCTTACAGTGCCTTCAGAAAGTATTCACACCCTTTGACTTATTCCACATGTTGTTGTGTTACAGTCTGAATCCTCACCCATCTACACACAATACCAAAGTGAAAACATACTTTTCAAAATGATTGAAAATGTATTGAAAATGAAATACAGAAATGTACACACACCTAAGTCAATAGTTTGTTGAAACACCTTGGCAGCAATTCCAGCTGTGAGTCTTTCTGGGTAAGTCTAAGAGCTTTCCACACCTGGATCGTGCAACACTTGCCCATTAAGTTCTCAAATTGGTTGTTTATCATTGCGAGACAACAATTTTCAGGTCTTTCAGGTCTATATTTTCAAGTAGATGTGTGAAAACTAACTCATCCACTCAGGAAAATTCACTGTCTTCTTGGTAAGCAACTCTATTGTAGATTTGGCCTTGTGTTTAAGGTTATTGTCCTGCTGAAAGGTGAATCCATCTCCCAGTGTCTGGTGGAAAGCAGACTGAACCAGGTTTTCCTTTGGGATGTTGCCTGTGCTGTCCATTCAGTTTCTTTTTTATGCTGAAAAACTCCCCAGTCCTTAACAATTACAAGCATACCCATAACATGAGGCAGCCACCATCCTGAACTTATTTAGGCTTGCTATAACTAAGGGGTTGAATACTTATCGAATCAAGACATTTCAACTTTTCATTTTGCATTCATTTGTAAACAATTTCAAAAAACATAATTCCACTTTGACATTATGGGGTATATTTTGTATAGGCCAGTGACAAATCTCAATTGAATCCATTTTAAGTTCAGGCTGTAACAACAAATTTACTTCGGTAATTGATGGGCATTAAACCTAGGTAAACCTGGCGAACTGTATGTGCTGTTATTGTGTGTGTTGCAGTCTTTTCTCCCAAGAGATATAGGCTACCAGCCTATTGTTAGGCCCATTCCCCTGGACTCCAGTCCTGGATGCTGAGGTATTAGGTGACACGTTGTTCGGGTAATATTCAAAAATGTTCTACAAACAAAATTTCACTTAAATAGTGGGGTATTGTGTGTATATGTCAGTGACACACAATCAAAATCAATGTTAAATTCCGGCTGTAACAACAAGATTTAGAAAACGTTTTAAAAAAAGGGGGAGGTAGATTTTATGGAAAAGAGATGCATGTTTTTGGACGATGCAGCATCCTGCCTTGTTGACAATATGACCGAAATGCGCAGATTAGATCCGTGCATCGCGGCTCAGGTTAATTGAACAATCAGGGCATTGGTCCAAATGTGATGTGATAGATAGCGTACAGTGCGCAATCAAAGGGGAGCGCTGCATGTTTTTGTTGCACTACTGTGCAATGTTAATTGACTGATCACACTTATGAACAAAACTAACAGTCCAACAAATAATGCGTTGAAACATTAACATGAACATTTCCAAATATTTAAATAAGTCATTTGGTGAGAGGAAAAACAAGCCGTGAAATGAACTTACCAATGCCACTCTGTTGAATTTTAAACGATATGACAAGTTATGGCGGATGTCCCCGAATATTCTTACGTGAAAGTTATTTATTTGTCCACTGCTATTTCTAACAAACGCTAATGTTTGTGAGAGAAATCTCATCAGGCGTTACTATACATTTGAACATCAATTTCCCAAAATATTTAGAATGTCAACTCCTCACACGCTCTAATGCATTATTCAAAGTCATCTTCAATCACCTTAGATCGCCTACTGTTTCTTTTAGAAAAGTAAATACGAACGCTGTCCGGAGAGAAACTGACGATGCCGAGTAGTCTTGCTCAATTGCAAACTCTCGCTGTATAGGAACGCAAGTACGACTGTAATTCACTTTCGCCTGCTTCGCAAACTTCTCCACTGTTGCCTTGTGCTCGTAGCTTCCGGACAACATTAACCATTTCTTAAAGGAGCAGACCTATCAGGGCACGGTCCAAAGCTCAAAGTCACCTGTATAGAGAAGACACACCTCTTGAACCAACGAACATAATCATTCAGGTTAGCCAGGTTGAAAAGGAACCAAAGAGTATCTATTTTTGTTTTACACACACACACACACACACACACACACACACACACACACACACACACACACACACACACACACACACACACACACACACACACACACACACACACACACACACACACACACACACACACACACACACACACACACACACACACACACACACACTCACAGCAGTGGCAACGAGCCTTGACCTGAAATGACTGATGGGGTCAATATGATTCCAATGGACAATCAATGGTCAGTCTTAGTTAATGGAATGCAGTAGACCAGACCAGAGGTCCTCTTTCCATTACAATGTCCATAAATAACGCTGTTCAGACAAAGCCAGTCTGTCACACACTTTACATTGCTGTCTCTGTGGTGTGTACTGTATTATTGGCCTGGGAAACATTGACACATTAGGACATACAGCATCACCTTCCAACATAACGACTGTGTATAGAAACAAACAAAAATAAATCAATCTATTTTACTTTACTAGTTGTGTATATTTTCCCATCAATGGGATTTGAATCCCTGTCCATCCCTGCCAATACCTGTCCACTCCACTCCACTGGGCAGAGAGTCTCATCCTGGCCAAGGACAGATAAACAGGGGCGGTGGGTGTTGCTAGGAGCAATCAGTTGGTTGCAAAAAAAAAAAATCATGGAGGACAAGGACGCTTGTTTACAGATGTACAAGAGACTGCAATTATAAATATGGTTTTGGCCAAAAATGCAATTAGGATTCGAGAGATAAGAGAGCATATCTTGAATAATGACACCATATTTAACAACATCAATGCTGTAAGCCTGTCGACCTTACAACGCATCCTCCAACGGCACTGAGTGACGATGAAACAACTTTACAAGGTGCCATTTGAGAGAAACTCTGACAGAGTCAAGAATATGCGGCATGACTTTGTGGAGGTATGTATGGAACACTACTTCCAGTACTTCAGACATACCATATTTACTCATCTGTATATCCTTTTGTCTGTTACAGAGAGTATTGGAGGTGGATGCCCATGTAATTTGCTATACATTTATTTATTTGGATGAGGTTGGCTTCAACCTCACCAAAACCAGGCGCCGTGGAAGAAATGTAATAGGACAGAGGGCAATTACCAATGTCCCTGGACAGCGTGGGGGTAATATAACTATGTTCACCTTTTC